>NC_057393.1:36862340-37041770 GCF_019320065.1 Cervus canadensis | reverse complement strand
TCTCAGTTTCTGCTGGCGCCAGTCGGGTGCGCGCGCCTTCCGCCCTCTGCGTCCCCAGCCCCAGTCCCGCCCGCGCCGGTCGGGTGCCTGCGCCCTGTGTCTCGCCGCGACCTTCCCCTCCCCCCTGCCTCCTGCCTCCGGCGGGGCTGGGCGGGTCCGCAGCCTGCGACCTCTTCTGGGGACTTTCTCCGTCCCTTTGTTCTGCGAACGGCCGGCAGTGTGTTCCGGCCGGTTAATTTTCTCTCTTTTGGTCTCCCACAGTTCAAGTTGGCACCTCACAGAAGCTCCCTCCGATTGTCCTCAGGGCACTCAGGCCCGGACCCTAGCCCAAGCAAGGCCGCCTAAGACTCCCTTCCCGGGACGGGTCTCCGTCCTTAGCTCTTTTGTCTCACTTTTTATCTTTTATATTTTGTCCTACCTCCTTTCGAAGACAATGGTCTGCTTTTCTGGGCGCCTGATGACCTCAGCTAGCGATCAGAAGTTGTTTTGTGAGGTTTGCTCTGCATTCAGTTATTCTTTTGATGAATTTGTAGGAGAGAAAGTGGTCTCCCCGTCCTACTCCTCCGCCATCTTGGCTCCTCCCCCTGAATCCTTCTTGAACTTAACCTATTTACTACTTGATTCTATTCTACTACTGCTGGGTTAAATAGTGCTCCTAGCCTCTCAGGCTTTATCTCCCTCTGTGGGAACTCCTTATCTCCTCCACGTATCTTCTCCCAAAAGTTGCTCCCTTCCCTTCATCACTCAGTTCTTCCCTGGGCTTTTTCCAGCACCATTAGGTCATTCTTGAGAAGGGTGGTCAGAAATGATAGAAAACCCAGTTTTGTTGCCAATATCCTTTGCCAAAATCTGCCCACATCCTCCCCTGGCCAGAAGCAGCTCCTGCCCACTTGCCCCTGCAAGCCCAGGAAGACCACGGCCAGTGCCTGCCCCGCAGGAAGGAACCCTCATTTATAACACCTCTCTCATGCCCAGGTGTCTTAGTTTGCAAAGCTCTTTCACTGATATTTTCTCATTTGATATAACAATCTTGAAAAGTAGGCAAAATATGGTTATTAGCATTCTCATGTTACAGAAAACAAAGTTTCAAGAAGTTTAAATTGTCCAACATCATCAAACTAACAGTGGCAGATGCAGAAATTGAACTTGGGTCTCCAGACTGTCCTGCCCTGTCTATTCCCATAATTTAACCCCAAGGCTACTTGCTCCAACTTCTAATATCTGCCTCAGATCTCCTTGTTTTGTTGCAAACCTTGGATTAGGAGCTCGTGAAGCTTGGGCCAGAATTGCTTCCTCCAGCAGCCTTGAGCCCGTTTGACCCACAGCCAAGAGGCTGACCCTTCCAGTGCCTCTTCTAGTCTCCAGCTTCCCAAGAGAAGAGGGGAGAAGAGGCGAAGACCATTCCTAACTGGCTGCTGATGCTCTGAATAGTGATTTCTCTATGCAAGTCCCACTCTCTGTCTGGCACTAACCCATACCCTCAACAATGAGCAAAAACATCTCGGCAAATTGATAGGAATTCTGCTGTCTTCTTGTTTCCTAGCTCACTCTCTCACTTTCCTTTCTGGCTTGTATGCTCTTTAAACTTGACTTTAGGTCAAATTTCCAACAAGTAACCCCACCCCTTTCAATTTAGAGACCCCCCCATATGACCTATTTCTTATTACTGTCAGCTAAAGTCTCCTTAGTGTGTGCTCAAAATATTAGAGACCCCTTTTATTTAAGCATATGATCAGGCTTTGATAGAGAAAAGGGGACCCACTGATGCTTAGGGCTTCCCGGGTGGCTCAGACAGTAACGAATCTACCTGCAATGCAGGAGACCAGGATTCGATCCCCGGGTCAGGAAGATCCCCTCGAGAAAGAAATGGCAACCCACTCCAGTCTTCTTGCCTGGGAAATCCCGTGGACAGAGGAGCCTGGTGGACTACAGTCCAAAGCGTGACAAAGAGTCGGACATGACTGAGTAACTAACACTTTCACTTTTCACACTGATGCTTAGCCCAAAAGGGAGTGCGGATGGAGGAGAAGCAAGATGGGTCAGAGAAAGCTTCCAAGAAAGAAACAGTGGCTGGGCTAGTCTTTAAAGATGAGCAGTCACTATCAGAAATGTGTTTTATTGTAGTGTGAGTTGTCATTAGTGAACTTGTTTATTGTAAAGGTGGACATTTAGCACTCAGCAGAGTTTTCAAAATTTAAAAAAAAAAAGAGTATCCAAGAAGCTGGAATGTTCTAGGCAGAGGGTACAGCACATGCAGAGGCTCAGAATGTGAGTGTGTATGGCACTTTGGGGACCTATATAAAGTCTGGTGTGACCAGAAGGCAGGTTGGAATGCAACAGAGCTGGGAGGTGAGGGGCTTGGGCCAGGTGAGGAAGAGCCGTATGTGCTGGGCTTAGGTGCTGAGGTTTCACACTGAAGGGGATGGACCACACTGAAGAGTTAATGCAGTCTGATCAGATATGCGAAAACTGCACTCAGAGGATGGACCAGGGAGAAGTTAACTCTATTACGAGGCTGCTGCTTTCCTCTAAGTGAGAAATAACCAACAGAATTATTGAATGATGTGCCATGTCTTAGAAGACTGACACCAAAAGGGAGCTTGCCTATGGATCATCTTGTCCAAATGCTGTTTTAAGGACTTCACTGGCAGTCCAGTGGTTAAGACTTCACCTTCCAATGCAAGGGGCTTTCCTGGTAGTTCAGACTGTAAAGAATCTGCCTGTGATGCAGGTGACCCAGGTTCAACCACTAGGTTGGGAAGATCCCCTGGAGAAAGAAACAGCAACCCACTCCAGTATTCTTGCCTGGAAGATTCCATAGACAGAAGAGCCTGATGGGCTAGAGTCCATGGGGTCCCAATGAGTCAGACACAACTGAGCAATGAGCAACACCTTCCAATGCAAGGAGCATGGGTTCAATCCCTGGTCAGGGGGCTAAGATCCCACATGCCTAATGGCCAAAAAACCACAACACAAAACAGAAGCAGTATTGTAACAAATTCAATAAAGACTTTAAAAATGGTCCACATCAGGGAAAAAAAATACCGCTTTAGAGATGAAGTAGGGGTGGGGGAAAAGATGGGGATCAAGCTCTGCTGCCCCTCAGCTCCTCACCTGATCCATGCATTAGTCCTCTCTCCCACGAGTGTGCTGGTCTTGCTAGGGCTGCCATAACAAAACACCAGACACGGGTAACTTAAACAACAGAAATTTATTTCTTCACAGTTCTGGAGGCTAGGAGTCCAGGATCACAGGGTCAACAGGTTTGTTTCTCCTAATGCCTCTCTCCCTGGCTTACAGATGGCCACCTTCTCTCTGTGTCCTCACGGGGCCAGCCCTCTGTCTCTGTTGTCTGCTTTCTAATCTCTCCTTCTTATAAGGACATCAGTCCTATTGAATTAGAATGCACCCTAACAACCCCATTTTAACTTCATTACTTTAAAGGCCCTATTTCCAAACACAGTCACAATTCTGAGGCTCTGGAGGTTAAGGTTTCAACATAAGAAGTGAAGGGTAAGGACACAGATCACCATAACAATGAGTAACAAGAAACTATATTCCTAGGGACTTCCCTGGCTGTCCAGTGGTTAAGAATCTATCCTTCCAATGCAGGGGATGTGGGTTCAATCCATGTTTAGGGAACTAAGATTCCACGTGCCTCGCAGTCAAAAAATAAATAAAAATTTTAAAAATTTGTTTAAAAAAGAAATTGTATTCCTAGATGCACTGGGAATGGATGTCACAACAGACATCTGGGTGTTAATGGAGAATTCATAGGAGAAATTGGGAGAAAGGTAAATCCCGGCAAAGGGATTCAATGAGCAGCATCCATCCTGGAATAGCCATCATGACAAAGTCCCTTGAGTTACAGAACCCCCTTCATGAGCAGTCTCCCATCCATGCTGACCATCATTCATCACGTGCCCACCCAAGCACACAGTACAGTCAGCCAGACATCTCTTCAATGGATCACCTCTAGCTTATTATTTGTACATCCTGCACACCGGTGGAAGCCTCTTCCACATCACTGAGAAAAGTGTTGTGTCATCATTTTCAGATGTGTATGTGTGAAGTCATTTCAGTCATGTCCAACTCTTTGTGACCCTATGGACCATAGCCTGCCAGGCTCCTCTGTCCATGGGATTTTCCAGGCAAGAATACTGGAGTGGGTTGCCATTCCCTCCTCTGGGGTCTTCCTGACCCAGGGATCAAACCGGTTTCTCTTACCTCTCCTCTACCATCTTCACACTGATCCATAAAATAATTGCAATACCAAATTAACACTCAACAACTTTCCCCATGGTGGAATTCCCCATGGTGGAATACTATACAGTCATTATATTGTGCTAATCCCAATAACAATGGGGTAAGGCTCACAATACAGTATTAAGTGAAGAGACATGACATAGAATTGTATTACTGTATCCTGTCTCTTCCATTAAGACTGTATCCAGCATCTTGTCCGATGCTAGACAAAATCATGTGTGAAAAAAAGTGCCACGCAAAGGAAGGAAAGTCAAATTTAAGCTTAAAAAATTAGGAATCTTCCTAAAATCCATTACTCTTCATTTACTAATCAGGAATCAATGAAATTAACTCAGTACTAGGAAAGTCTCTTCAATACTTTAGAGCATGTATTAGTCAAACTTCTGTCAGGAAAACGGAGCTCCTGCCAGATGGTTCAAGGTTACAGGGATACAGGGAAACAGTTATAAAGGTGTTGGAAAAACTGAGAAGCTAGGCATAAGACAATGAGATAACCCAGAAACTCACAACAGCAGGAAGTTGTTATACGATGTTATCAAAATCCAGAAGTCAGAGCAACAGAGAATAAAATGGAAACTCAAGACACCCCCGATAAAAGACCTGGGCTTCTCCTTTTCTTTTTTCTCCAGTCTCCCTCCTGGGCTCTCCATCTATGAATCATAGACAAAAACCAATTGGAGTTTAGAAAGATGGTAACGATAACCCTATATGCAAAACAGAAAAGGAGACACAGATGTACAAAACAGACTTTGGGACTCTGTGGGAGAAGGCGAGGATGGGATGTTTAGAGAGAACAGCATCGAAACATGTATATTATCAAGGGTGAAACAGATCACCAGCCCAGGTTGGATGCATGAGACAAGTGCTCAGAGCTGGTGCACTGGGATGACCCAGAGTGATCGGGTGGAGAGGGAGGTGGGAGGGGGGATCGGGATGGGGAATACATGTAAATCCATGGCTGATTCATGTCAATGTATGGCAAAAACCACTACAATATTGTAAAGTAATTAGCCTCCAACTAATAAAAATAAATGGAAAAAAAGAAAAAAAAACCAATTGGCAAGGAAGCTTGAGAAATGCTTCCTGCTGGGCAGTCCTGCTGGGATTTAGAGCAGAGCAGAGGAAGTAGATATGTGATCTCAGATCAAATAAACGAGTGGCATAGGGCACTAGCAAACAACTAGTATCCTGCCATGAAGGGGCTACTTCTCTGCTCATGAAAGATTGCCTAGTGCCTCAGTCACTCCAGATACTCACATTTCTTGCCCTTAATCTCTAGTCTCCCCATGAATGGGTTCCCCCTCACAAGTCCCAGACTCACTTTTACTTCCTCCTCTTAATCTTTGTTTGCACCTTGACCAATGTCACATTTCATCATCTGTCCATGATCTAGACTCTGACCAGGTTTGCACTCCATGTGCCTCTTCAAAGACTCTGGACTTTGAGCCAATATCCAGACTTGTGACCTTTGCCCAATCTCATGATTCTGTCTGCACTTTCCGATTTCAGTTGTTCTTTCCCAAATCGATCGAGCCATAAATAGAGGTTTAAGTATTATACATTAAAACTGTAATGGTAAGTAATGTCATAACTAAAAACTCATGTGTTTTTATCACATGATAATATCAATATAATATCAAATATTGGAAGGAGCAAAGAGGAAATGTAGGATGGGGTGAGCTAAATCTTCATCTGATGCAGGGGGTTAACACATAACATTTAAAGCTGATAAATGAAGATGGAATTACATGAGCATATAATTTAGAGAGCTGGAAGTAATAATATAACTTAAAACAGAAACAATTGAAAAGAAATAGGATGGTTGCCTTCGAGCAGTGGGACTGTGGAAAAGTGTAAAACAAGGCTTTTGGTTATAAATGCTTCTGTATTTGTTGATTTTTTTTAACCATCATAGATTCTTTACTCAGATTTTATACTTGCTGTTCCCTCTACCTAGAATACTCTTCCCCAGACATCCACATGGCTGGTTCCCTCATTTCCTCCAGGCTTTCCCTGAGCACCCTATTTAAAACTGCAACATCCATATCTCTATTCTGTGCTTTCTTTCCATCCCGCTTATCACCATGGAACATTCCATATATTTCTTATTCATTTTGCTTCTTTTCTGTCTGCCCCAATTACAATATAATCTCCATTAGAGCAGGGGCCTTGTTTTGTTCACTGGTAAATACCAGCACCTAGAGCAGTGGCTGGTACTGTTGACTGACTATATGAACAAATCATGTGTGTGTGTCTATGTGCATGTGATGACATGAAAAAAATTTTATTTAATGACCAATAAGTCTTTTAGAAAAATTCCCACATTTTTTGCTTGTTTGATTTTACTTTGTTATGTTTCACATTGAGATAGTTCTTGGAGAAGTCTATGCCTGAAGTTTTCCAATTGGATTACCCTTTTATACACTTGTCCTTCAAAACTTTCTTTGAATTCAGCTTAATGAAGCATTAGGGTGGTTGAGGAGCAGGGAACTGACATCATTGGGAAGAAGGAAAGGAGATATGCTGGCAGAACACTTCCTTATCCATGAGGATGCAGATTTTACCCAAGAAAAAAACCTTTAAAAGGAGGGCAAACTCCATTGAGGAAAGGACGTAACCAAATGAACACAATGGCTTAATGAGTGGTGGGTTTCATTTGTTTTCTTAAAATAAAATTTTCAATTGTTTAAATCTAGAAAGCTGAAGAATTAAAGGTTAGTCTCGGTAAAGTACAGGTCTTTTGGAGAGTCTAAAAACTACACATTTTGAGGACCTTAAATTCATTGTAATCAGTGTACTCTTATCCAATCTCTTCTGAAAAGACAAATAGTTCCCCACAAAGGAATCCATAGGTATTAACAGCAAAAATATCCACTCTCTTTTGTCCCGAGAAGGACTTCACCTGAATGTTTTCTGGGGCGTCCTCCCACAACCCACTAATGCAACTAAATCACTGACTCAGTCAAATATGTAAAACCCAGAATGCAGAGTGAGAGACCAATGTCTGGATTCAAGTCCACGCTCTCCATTTCCTACGGTGCAACTATGGGAAGATCTCCCTGCTCTGAGGATGGCCCCTAATCTCCTCATTTCTATGTTGGAGTAACAGAGCCAACTTCATAACATTGTAAGCTTTAGATGGAATAAGGGACATAAAACGCTTGCCACACTGCCTACAGCATAGTGAATATCAATAGGAAGTGGGTATTTTTATGATTGTTATCATTTTGGGGGTAGCTATGATAATTTGTGAAGTTAGGAGATGTCTCTCAAAAAACAAATATTGAAAAAAAAAACAAATATTGGATTCTAAACTTGATTTCTTACCCATCACTTCATCAATATATTCCTCACACATTGCCAGTCCTTAGAACTCTTTGAATAAACATATTTAAGCTTTAATTGCAAGACTGTTCCAGAGTAGAAGATACACCCTTACCTTTGACACACCCAAAAAAATTTTGCCCACTATTGGTAGACTTGTGCTTTAGTGTTATAGTCCCCTGTGCTTTGCTGCTAGTTTTTGTGCTGTCTCCTAAAATTTTACACTTCAGGATGATTAACAGATCTCTACCTGTTGACTAGGAAATGCTAGTTTTTCTGGGTAGCGGTTAGATTTTAAGATGACCAACATCTATGTCTGGATTTCATCAGGCAGGTCAAATAACACTCAGGGATTTGACTTGACCAGAAATTTCTAAAAGGAAAAGACTACCACACCTTGCTTTCTCTTTCCCAGGGGAAATGTGAACAGTTTACCAGCCAAGACACTGACCAGACAAAGGCCCAAGCGCCCTAGAATTAGAGTTGCCAGACAAAATAAGACTGCCCAGTTAAATCTGAATTTCAGATAAACAATAAATAATTTTCAGTATAAGTATGTCCCAAATATTACATCATTATCTGAAACGAAAGCTTAACTCTATTATAACAAATCTTATATTTTTATTTTGCCAAATCTGGCAGCCCAACCCAGGGTATAGAGATTATCACTAACCTCCTTGCTCTCCGTCCATCATAGTGTTATTTTCCCTACTAAATTCTGAGTTTCTTGAAGTGGGCCCTGTGGTTGTTAGTCCTCATATCTAGCCTGCATAGTTGTTCAGTGAATGTATCAGGACAGAAGGAAGGAAGGAAGGAGAGAGGGAGGGAGGGATGATGGATTTAATCTCTGAGGACTCTGAGAGTCAGGCTGTCCTATGGAAACTCCAGTGCTGCTGCCTTGAGCCAGCAGCTGTTTGACTCCAGCTTCTAATCATTTAATTTATGCTGATTCCCAGCATCCCTGTAGACAAGACAAATAAAGGTAGGTGATCTGAATTGTATAGCCCACACATTTCAAGGTCATTAGAAGTGTTATCTCTAAGGAGAGCTCTCAGATCTAGTTTCCCCTCTTACAAAAGTCCAAGGCCACACCTCTGTCCTCCAAAGAACATAAATATTAAGTCCCCAGCTACTAGTCCCTTTGGTCTGTTTCCAGACCAATATCTTTCTGAGGCATTACAGCATCAGATCTCGAAGTTTACATCTGGTTTCACGTTCCCTCTTTGGTTTTGGCTCCCAGGAAATTCTTTCTTTATTTTGAGCTTGGGTATTGCATTTAACAGACTGGTTCCAAATAGGAAAAGGAGTACATCAAGGCTGTATATTGTCATCCCGCTTATTTAACTTATGTGCAGAGTACATCATGAGAAACGCTGGGCTGGATGAAGCACAAGCTGGAATCAAGATTGCTGGGAGAAATACCAATAACCTCAGATATGCAGATGACACAACCCTTATGGCAGAAAGTGAAGAAGAACTAAAGAGTCTTTTGATGAAAGTGAAAGAAGAGAGTGAAAAAGTTGGCTTAAAACTCAACATTCAGAAAACTAAGATCATGGCATCTGGTCCCATCACTTCATGGCAGATAGATGGGCAAACAGTGGAAACAGTGGCTGACTTTATTTTTCTGGGCTCCAAAATCACTGCAGATGGTGACTGCAGCCATGAAATTAAAAGACACTTGCTCCTTAGAAGGAAAGTTATGACCAACCTAGAAAGCATATTAAAAAGCAGAGACATTACTTTGCCAACAAAGGTCCATCTAGTCAAGGCTATGGTTTTTCCAGTGGTCATGTATGGATGTGAGCATTGGACTATAAAGGAAACTGAGCACCGAAGAATTGATGCTTTTGAACCATGGTATTGGAGAAGACTCTTGAGAGTTCCTTGGACTGCAAGGAGATCCAACCAGTCCATCCTAAAGGAGATCAGTCCTGGGTGTTCATTGGAAGGACTGATGTTGAAGCTGAAACTGCAATACTTTGGCCACCTGATGCCAAGAGCTGATTCATTTGAAAAGACCCTGATGCTGGAAAAGATTGGGGGCAGGAGAAGAAGGGGATGACAGAGAATGAGATGGTTGAATGGCATCATCGACTCAATGGACATGGGTTTGGGTAGTCTCTGGGAGTTGGTGATGGACAGGGAGGCCTGGCGTGCTGTGATTCATGGGGTCGCAAAGAGTCGGACACGACTGAGTGACTGAACTGAACTGACTGCATTTAAATTTTTTGTTGCAATATTTTGCTCTATATTTATATGTGCTTAGAGTGAGGAAAGAGGATAATATAGGCTATCTCAGTAAGCCCTATCCCCAGAACCCAGAAAATAGATATTTTTATAAAGTTTCCTGTTAAGTAGAAAGCATACATTATCTTAGCAAAATTCTTATCAAAAAATGGTGTTTCCATTTCTTGAATCACTTTGGTTCATTTCCCCAGCTAAAATTCCTTTGTTGAAAGTAAGTAGTGAACCCAAAATTGACATTATGTTATATATAAAATTTTATAAACTGCCTTTTTGTGTATTGTCTTTATCTTAAAACATTAGATAATTACCACCTCCTGTACCATTAAAAATTCACCCAAAAAAAACTTGATTTTTAGGATCTGCATATTATCTCACTGAAGTATAATTTAACAGTTACTCTATTTTGAACATGGACATATTTTTCATTGTTTTATGTAAATAGTACTATGATGATTGGGCTTCCCAGGTGGCTCAGTGGGTAAAGACTCCCCCTACAATGAAGGAGAGAAGCAGGCAGACATGACTGGTTGGGAAGATCCCCTGGAAGAGGGAATAGCAATTCACTCCAGTATTCTTGCCTGGAGAATCCCATGGACAGGGGAGCCTGGCGGGCTGTAGTCCGTAGGTCACAAAGAGTCAGACATGATGAAAGCAACTGAGCACGCACACACATAATGATTATCAGCATATTTAAATATTTGTTTACATTTTTTATTATTTCCTTAAGACACAGTCATAGAAGTTTCTTTACTGAGGAGTTGCATTAACTCATTCAAGCCTGTATACTACATGGGAAATGATTGTTAAATTGTACCACTGCCAAGAGCCAAATTGCCTGATTTGCTAGCAGGAAGAGAATGATTAGCAACTAACCTCCAGTAAACCACAATTTCATAAGATTATTGTTTGTTTTACTAAAAGTTGTCTCTTGATTGCAAGTCACTGGGAACCAATGATAATGAAAACCCTAGATGCGTTTCATAAGTTTGTTTAAAGTTCATCAGCTTTGCCTATTCTGTCAGAAAGCCAAATGCATTTGGGTCTTTCATACAATCTCCCAACTTGCTTTTCAAAGACAGCCCTTCAATTCCTGCTTCAAGTGTCATGAGTCTATAAAGATCGAAATAGAATGCCATTTCCTTCAGGATATCACCTTATCAGGAGAAAAATACGCCAAATATCACCTTCCTCTGCTCTCTCACAGAATCTACTGTGTTCTTACATCAAACACTTCCCACTAAATTGACAGTTGTGTCCATGTCCCATCTACCATACTCAGCTATATGCCTTAAGAACAGGATTTTTTTCCCTCACTTTATTGAAAAATAATTGATCTATATCACTGTGTAAGTTTAAGATACACAGCATAATAATATGATTTACATTGTATTGTGAAATGATTACCACAAAAGATTTAGTTAATATCCATCATCCCATATGGATAGGATAAAAAGAAATGAAAAAAAATTCTCCTTGTAATGAGAACCCTTAGGATCTATTCTCCTAACAACTTTCCCATACATCGTATAGGGGGGTAAACTATAGTTATCATGACATCCCAAGGACTTACTTATCTTGTAACTAGAAGTTTGTACTTTTTGACCACCTTCCTCCAATTTCTCTAGCCCTGATACCACCTCTAGTGATCACAAATCTGATCTCTTTTCTATGAGTTTGATAGATTTCTTTCGTTCTTTTTTTTTTTAGATTTCACATTTGTATGTGAGAGATCATACAGTAGTTGTCTTTCTCTAACTTATTTCACTTAGTATAACGCCTTCGAGTCCATCCATGTTGTTGCAAATGGCATAATTTCCTCACTTCTATGGATGAATAATATTTCACTACTCCACTCACAGTTTCTTTATCTAATCTCCCAATGGATGGACACGAAGTATCTCTATGTCTTGGCTATTTTAAAATAATGTTGCTATGAGCATGGAGGTGCAGTTATCTTTTTGAGTTAATGTTTTCTTTGAGGACAGAATCTTTTTTATAATTTACTTTATTGAAGTATAGCTGATTTACAATGTTGGGTTAATTTCTACTGTACAGCAAATACATATATGTGTGTGTGTGTGTATACACTTACACATACATATGGGGCTTCCCTGGTCGGTCAGACACTAAAGAGTCCACCATACTTTCTTTTTCATATTCTTTTCCATTATAGTTTATCAAGATATTGAATATAGTTCTCATGCTATACAGTAGGACCTTGTTGTTTATCCATCCTATCTATAACAGTTTCCATCTGCTAATCCCAAACTCCCAATCCCTATGTCTCCCTCCCTCTTGACAACCACAACTCTGTTCTCCATGTCTGTGAGTCTGTTTCTGTTTTATAGATATGTTCATTTGTGTCATAATTTATATTCCACATATAAGAAATATCATATAGTGCTTGGAGGACAGAATCTTAGATTCCTCACATCTCCTAAAGTACCTAGAACTCTAACTGTCCAAGGCATAGAAAAGAGTCAGTAAATAGTGTTTGTAGATTTTAATGCATGAATAGTAATAATCCTAACTACATGTGATTTCATTAACAACTAAGCAGCAGTATATAGTTCCACTATAAAGACCAAAAAAAATGGTTTTTACTCAACTATTTTGAGGAAGTTTTCCTCTCAGAATGTAAATACTGCCTTGATTTAAAAAACAAACAAACCACCCAGTAATCTATTTTGAGACTTCAAAACCTAAATCAGCTGGTATGATTCAACAAAAAATAAAGTAAAATTCAGTTAATCTGATTTTTATATCTAGCTTTATAACTGAGTTTATCTACATCATGGCTGAGAATAAGCCTAATTATTATGCCAAATAACAAAATTAAGTGATTTTTTTTCTTTCTAAATTAGTTTTTTCTTTTGGAAACTTTAGTAATAGTCCTTAACTATTTGAGACATGAATCTGACCACCAATGACCATTTTGTCCTTTTTTCCTTTAACAATAAGGTGGGTGAATGGATAGATAGACGATAAAGCTAATACAACAACATGTTAACAACCATGTTATTTAAATCAGGGGTTGGTGAACTTTTTCTGTAGAGTCAGATAGGAAGGAAAGTTACGACCAACCTAGATAGCATATTAAAAAGCAGAGACATTACTTTGCCAACAAAGGTCCATCTGGTCAAGGCTATGGTTTTCCCAGCGGTCATGTATGGATGTGAGAGTTGGACTGTGAAGAAAGCTGAGTGCTGAAAAATTTATGCTTTTGAACTGTGGTGTTGGCGAAGACTCTTGAGAGTCCCCTGGACTGCAAGGAAATCCAACCAGTCCATCCTAAAGGAGATCAGTCCTGGGTGTTCACTGGAAGGACTGATGCTGAAGCTGAAACTCCAGTACTTTGGCCACCTCATGCAAAGAGTTGATTCATTGGAAAAGACTGATGCTGGGAGGGATTGGGGGCAGGAGGAGAAGGGGCGACAGAGGATGAGATGGCTGGATGGCATCAACAACTCAATGGGCATGAGTTTAAGTAAGCTCCGGGAATTGGTGGTGGACAGGGAGGCCTGGCGTGCTGCGATTCATGGGGTCGCAGAGTCGGACACGACTGAGCGACTGAACTGAACTGAACAGATAGTAAGTACTTAGGCTTTGTAATGACTCAACTCCGCTATTGTAATGCAAAAGCAGCCAGAAACAATACAGGAACTAATGAGCACTTTGGCCACCTGATGCAAAGAACTGACTCATTGGAAAAGACCCTGATGCTGGGAAAGATTGAAGGCAGGAGGAGAAGAGGACAACAGAGGATGAGATGGTTGGATGGCATCACTGATGCGACGGACGAGTTTGAGCCGTTGGTGATAGACAGGGGAGCTTGCTGCAGTCCATGGGGTCTCAAAGAGTCAGACACGACTGAGCAACTGAACGGAACTGAACTGAATGAGCACTGGTAGCTTGGTTGGTAAAGAATCTGCCTGCAATGTAGGAGACCCAGGTTGGGAGACCCAACCTTGGGTTGGGAAGGTCCCCTGAAGGAGGGCATGGCAACCCACTCCAGTATTCTTTCCAGGAGAATCCCATGGACAGAGAAGCCTATACAGTCCACGGGGTCGCAAAGAGTCAGACTGGACTGAGCGACTAATACACACAATGAGCACAGCTGTTCTGATAAAATTTTATTTACAAAAACAGGCAAGCAACTGGATTTGACACATGGGCTGTAGTTTGCCAACCCCTGACCAAAACGATGGATATATGATTATTCACTATATAATTCTTTCAACTTTTTTACATCTTTTAAAGCATTTATAATAAAATGTTGGGGAGGGAATATGTCTATAATTATCCAAAGGTTTTAATTACTATACAAATGTTTAAATATTAAAAGCTCACATATTGTTCCCATGGTTTTGTTCTTATACATGTTCTTTGGTATAGCCTTCAGGTGGTAAAAGTTAAATATCAAATTTTCTGAAATATCCTCAGTTTGGGGCATTAAAATCATCCAGAACAGGAATGACA
Organism: Cervus canadensis; assembly: GCF_019320065.1. Lineage (NCBI taxonomy): Eukaryota > Metazoa > Chordata > Mammalia > Artiodactyla > Cervidae > Cervus > Cervus canadensis. The sequence continues at coordinate 37,027,451 of NC_057393.1, read as the reverse complement.
GATTCAAAATAATTAATCCTCAGAATAATTAGTCCTCAGAAATAGCAAAAGGAAAAATTTTCTCCCTACTTTTCTCCCCCAGTGATTTTCCACTTAATTTTGACCTTTCCTTTCCTATTAGGGAAGGGGAGATGCATGTTTTTATGGCACTATTATTTTATATACAGTGTATGTACCTTTTTCCAGGCTTTTTTTGAAACTTCCCATTATCTAAAGTTGACATTGTCTAGAGCTGACAGCAGTGATTTTCACATCATGTTACTTTCCTTTGAATATTTCAATTTACGTGGTACTTAATATATATTGCCCTCTACATAGCACTTAAAATAATTTGACATATTTTCATTTTCTTCACAATGTGGTTTTCTTAACTGCTTTTCTGGCAGTTGTGACACTGGTTACTTTAAAACATTAAAAGGAGTCTATATTTGAGGTGTTTATAATAGGAGCTCTGCTAGACAAACCAAGATGATAATCAGGTCATAAGACACCCTTTAGGCTCTGTGTAGCCTTCTTGCGTTAAAGAAGAAAAAAAATCTGTTTCATAGTCACTGACTTAACTCATAATCCAAACCAGACATTAGGAAAGAATCGTAGTGTCTTCGTCCTTGACAGAATTTTTCTCCAGCCTATGAAGCAGTTCTGGCCTTTGAGACAACCTTTCTCCATAGAAGACAGAAAATGGGAATGGGGAGGAAAACAGTCTACGTTGTGGGATCATTTCAGCTACCATAGTTCCCAGAGCGTCTCTGTAACTCCCAGTCCTCCTGGATGCAAACAATGCCTGCCTCCCAAAACTGAGAAACCTGCCCAGCCTTCCTGGCACTTAGCTTATGAAGACCTCGAGTGTAAGATCCAGTGGGTCTACCCATGTGAAATGTGAAACCCCCTCCCGAGGAGAGAAAACATAGCACCACCATTTTGAGTAAAACCCCCTCCAGAGGAGAGAAAACAAACCTTTAAGACAAAGAAACTCAAGGAGCCAATCAGGGGAGGACAGGAAGTCCCTTCACCCCCTTACTCTAACCCACCAATCAGTAGCTAACAAGACATCCTTAGTTAAAAAATTAACCAATCCCCTTAAGCTTCCCGTTTTCCCCACTATACAGTATAAAAATAGATCGCCGCCATCACTCGGGGCTCTCTCCGCATGGCCATAAGGTTGTGTGGAGGGAGTCCCTGCTCGAGCTTGTAATAAAGTTCCTCACTGCTTTTGCATCGATCCGCGGCTCCTGTGGTGTTTGGTGGGATTCCGCGATCCGGGTACAACACCCAGAGAACCTAGCCATCTCCTGTGCTGCAGTCACCTGTACTAGGCACCTATAGTCACCCACCTTGTTCTAGTTTAGTTCAGTTCAGTTCAATTACTCAGCCATGTCTGACTCTTTGCGACCTCATGGACTACATCAGGCCAGGCCTCCCTGTCCATCATGAACTCCCGGAGTTTACTCAAACTCATGTCCATTGAGTCGGTGATGCCATCCAACCATCTCATCCTCTGTCATCCCCTTCTCCTCTCGCTTTCAGTCTTTCCCAGCATCAGGGTCTTTGCCAGTGATTCAGTTCTTCCCATCAGGTGGCCTAAGTATTGGAATTTCAGCTTCAGCATCAGCCCTTCCAATGAATATTCAGGACTGATTTTCTGTAGAATGGACTGGTTGGGTCTCCTTGCAGTCCAAGGGACTCTCAAGAGTCTTCTCCAACACCACGGTTCAGAAGCATCAATTCTTCAGAGCTCAGCTTTCTTTATAGTCCAACTCTCACATCCATACATGACCACTGGAAAAACCATAGCTTTGACTAGATGAACCTTTGTTGGCAAAGTAATGTCTCTGCTTTTTAATACGTTGTTTTGGTTGGTCATAACTTTTCTTCCAAGGAGCAAGCATTTTTTAATTTCATGGCTGCAGTCACCATCTGCAGTGATTTTGGAGCCCTAAAAAATAAAGTCTGCCACTGTTTCCATTGTTTCCCCGTCTATTTGCCGTGAAGTGATGGGACCAGATGCCATGATCTTAGTTTTCTGAATGTTGAGCTTCAAGCCAACTTTATCACTCTCCTCTTTCACTTTCATCAAGAGGCTCTTTAGTTCTTCTTCACTTTCTGCCCTAAGGATGGTGTCATCTGCATATCTGAGGTTATTGATATTTCTCCCAGCAATCTTGATTCCAGCTTGTGTTTCATCCAGCCCAGCTTTTTTCATGATGTATTCTGCATATAAATTAATTAAGCAGGGTGACAATATACAGCCTGACATACTCCTTTCCTGATTTGGAACCAGTCTGTTGTTCCATGTCCAGTTCTAACTGTTGCTTCCTGACCTGCGTACACATTTCTCAAGAGGCAGGTCAGGTGGTCTGGTATTCCCATCTCTTTAAGAATTTTCCAGTTTGTTGTGATCCACACAGTCAAAGGTTTTGGCATAGTCAATAAAGCAGAAGTAGATGTTTTTCTGGAACTCTCTTGCTTTTTTGATGATCCAGCAGATGTTGGCAATTTGATCTCTGACTCCTCTGCCTTTTCTAAATCCAGCTTGAAGTTCACGATTCACATACTGTTGAAGCCTGGCTTGGAGAATTTTGAGCATTACTTTACTAGTGTGTGAGATGAGTGCAATTGTGTGGTAGTTTGAGCAATCTTTGACATTGCCTTTCTTTAGGATTGGAATGAAAACTGACCTTTTCCAGTCCTGTGGCCACTGCTGAGTTTTCCAAATTTGCTGGCATATTGAGTGCAACACTTTCGCAGCATCATCTTTCAGGATTTGAAATCGCTCAACTAGAATTCCATCACTTCCACTAGCTTTGTTCGTAGTGATGCTTCCTAAGGCCTGCTTGACTTCACATTCCAGGATGTCTGGCTCTAGGTGAGTGATCACACCATCATGATTACCTGGGTCGTGAAGTGGCTGCCCAGCTACCACTTACTAAGTATGAATTTTGATCAGATTACTTAACCCTGTTGTGATGAGTGGATAACATCTCCTAAGACATATCTGCATCCTAATATCTAGAACCTGAGAATGTCACCTTATATGATCAAGTTTGTGCAGGTGTGATTAATTAAGGATCTTGAAATGAGGAGTTTACCCTTATATCCAAGTGGGCCCAAAATGCCACCACAAGTGTCCTTAAAGAGAGAATCAGAGGGAGAGTAGATGCCACACAAAGATGAAAAAGCAGTATGAAAATGGAGGTACCAAAAAAAAAAAAGAAAATGGAGGTACAGATTGAAGTGATATGGCCACAAGCCAAAGGATGCAATAGAAGTTTGAAGCTGAAAGAGACAAGGAACAGATGCTCCCCTGGAACTTCCCAAAGGAACCAGTCCTGCTGGGATATTGAATGCAGGCTTCCAGCCTCTGAACCATGAGAGAATACATCTTGATAGGATATATTTCTATTATTTCAACCAACCAACTTTGTGGTCATTTGTTACAGCAGCCATGAAAAACTAATACACCCTCTAAACCTGTTTCTTCATATGTTAAACAGAAATAATATATGCCTTTCTAGGCCATTTTGATAACAAAAATTAACAAATGCAAAATACTCCCTTAATCTCTGGCATATAGTAGGCATACAGCACATAGAAGCTATTGTTTCTATGATAATTATCTTCATTATTTTTTAATATGAGTAAAAGAGTGTAGGCAGCTTATCCTAAACCCAACACTGCTGTTTTAAAAATTAGTCACACCAAACACTCAGTGTTTCATTTTCATATGGGAAGAGCTGTATATTTATTTATAGTTTTTATCAAAATACCATCTTTCATCAAAATGCTGTCTTCTATACTGTTGCTATATTATTATGAAGTGCCAGATCTATTCATGCCAATAATTAAATAAGCCATGTTGCATTTTTCCAAGTATTTAATTGTACATTTTACCATAAATTACATGTTTAAAATGGAAAATAAACGATTCCAGCTGTTTTGAGGACAGCAAATCTAAATTCAAGCTGCTGAATTCTGGAAGAACTACAGATTTTTAAGTAAGCTATAATTTTTTAAAAACCAATGTCAACTCTTACTTATTCAAAACTTTAACATTCACTGAGATATAATTAAGGGAAAGTAGGAGTTTGGGGCCATTAAAGACTGCTTTCCCAAACACAGAAGTGTAATGTGTAGGGAAGTAATCATTCATATAACATGATGGTTAAGGAACTGTGCTAGGTATTAGAGGATACAGAGGTTGAAAAAGACAGAGCCTCTACATTGGAGGGACTCACAGGACAATGAAGGACATAGAAATATAAGCAGATAGATTAAAATTCAGAATAATATTGAAGCAAATACTTATGAAATGTCTACAATGTGCCATGCCTGTGAGTTAAGTCACTTCAGTAGTGTCCAACTCTTTGTGACCCTGTGGAATGTAGCCCTCCAGGTTCCTCTGTCCAGGGGATTCTCCAGGCAAGCATACTGGAGTGTGTAGCTATTCCCTTTTCTAGAGGATCTCCCTGATTCAGGGATCAAATCCCCAACTCCTATGTCTCCTGCACTGCAGGTAGATTCTTTACCCACTGAGCCACCTAAGAAGCCCCTACTATGCCGGATACTAGTAACTATTTACATGAGTTAATCTCATTCAATTCTCACAACCCTGTGAAGTGAGGTTTTAGGAGGTTAACTCCCCAAAGGTCACATAGCTAGTTTAAGAAGAGACCTCTGTCTTAACCACTACCAAAGAGATATACTGTGAGAACACAAAAAAGAAAAAACTTACTGTATCTGCGGGAAGTGAGGAGGTTTCACCCTAGAAATACATTTAAGCTGGATCAGAATTGAATGGGAGTTAGGAGGAGTTTTTTAACGAGGAGAAAAAGTCAAAAGGCATCCAGAAGGAAAGAAGATCCTGTGCAAAAGTGAAGCATCAAGAAAGGGCTCTTTTTTCAGAATGGCTAGAGTGCCAATGAGGTTTGGTGGTCAGGAATAGTACACTGCACACAAATAAGGACATCAAATGATTAAAGTCTTTGGAGAGAGCCAGGATTTGATTTGCATTTTAGAAAGATGCCTGAGTATCCATGTGGGGAATAGAGTACCCAAAAAGAAGTTAAGGGACTTCCCTGGTGGTCCAGTGATTAGGACTCTATGCTCCCAATGCAGGGGGCCCGGGTTCAATCTCTGGTCAGGGAGCTAGATCCCACATGCCTCAACTAATACCCAGGGAAGTCAAATGAATGAATAAATAAATTTTTTTTAAAAAATATCAAGTCAAGCCTGGAGTCAAGGATTTCTAATTCAAGATGGGCATCAGAACTACAACCTTGGATGGACTCACAGGACAGTAAAGGACATAGAAATATAAACAGATAGATTAAAATTCAGAGTCATAGTTTTAAAAGATTCTCCAAAGAATCGTCTTTTCAACAAATGTTACTGGAAAATTTGAATACCTGTATGCAAAAAAAAAAAAAAAGAACAGCAACAACAACCAATCATACTTTCTATCATATACAAAGATTAACTCAAAATGGATCATAGACCTAAATGTAAAACCTAAAAGAATAAAACTTTAAGGAGAAAACATAGAAGAATGCCTTTGTGGCCTTGGTTTGGGCAAAGATTTTTTTAAGTATGACATAAAAACACAATCTATAAAAGAAAAAATTGATAAATTAGACTTCATCAGAATTAAACATTTATTCTACAAAAGATACTGTTAAGAAATGAAAAAGACAAACCACAGACAAAAAGAAAATATTTGTAAAGCATATACCTGATAAAAGATTTACATCCAGAATATATAAGAACTCTCAAATTCAACAGCAAGAAAACAAATAAGCCAATTTTTTTTTAGTGGACAAAAATATTTAAACAGACATTTCACCATTAAAGATATATGAATGGCAAATAAGCACAAAAGATGTTCAAGAAAAAACCATATGTTCAATATCACTGGTCATTATGGAAATGGAAATTAAAACAACAATGAGGCATCACTATATATACATTAGAATAGTTGAAATTTAGAAGTCTGACTGTACCAACTGTTAGCAAGGATGTGAAGGAACTGGAATTCTCATATAATGCTGAAGGAAATGCTAAGCAGCACCGGCCATTTTAGAAAATTGGCTCGTTCTTTAAAAAATTTTTTTCTCGGTTTTTCCACTAGTGATTATTTTGTCTGTTCTAGAACTTCACCTAAATGAAATTGCACCACATGTACCATTTTGTATAAAGCTTCTTTCACTCATCACAGTGCCTTTGAAATCTATGTGTATTATTGTATATGTCAGTGGTTCTTTCCTTTTTACAGCCGAGCAGTATTCAGTTGCGTGAATAAACCATTGTTTATCCAGCCCCTTATGGATGAACACCTGGGACATTTCCAGCTTAGGGCTATTATGAGTAAAGCTATGAATGTTCTTATACAGCTTTCTGTGAATCACATTTTCATTTCTCTTGGATAAATGCCTAGGAATTAAATATCTGGATATAATGTAAGTGTTATATTTTCTTTTGTATTGCCAGAACATCTCCCAAAGTGGTTGTACTGTTTTGGATTCTTACCAGCATTGTATAAAAGTTCTTGTTTTGGGTGAAGCAGAAGTGGGGATTGACTAAGCACAATTATGAGTAACTTTCTGGGATGCCGGATATGTCCTATATCTTTATATGAGTTTGGGTTACACTTGTACATGCATTTGTCAAAACTCAGCAAAGATATAATTTAGTGGACATTTCATTGTACAAAGATATTGTATCATAAGAAAAATCAGTAAATAAGTATTTAATATGATATGCTTACTGAAATATTTAGGGCTAATTGTATTGGTACTTGCAAATTACTTTGTGATGCACCAAAAAAAAGTAGATTGATAGACATCTGATAAAACAAGGGCATAAAATATTAATGATACAATTTTATAGTCTCTATAAAGGTGGATGATTTCCTGGTGGTTCAGTGGTAAAGAATCCTCCTGCCAATGCAGAAGACGTGGGTTTGATCCCTGGATCAGGAAGATCCCCTGAAGAAGGAAATGGCAACCCACTCCAATATTCTTTCCTGGGAAATCCCATGGACAGAGGAGCCTGGTGGTCTACAGTCCATGGAATGACAAAAGAGTTGGACATGACTTAAAGGACTAAACAACAGCAATAACGGTGGACACAGAAAGTCTTTTCAACTTCACTCTCTATTTAAAATATTTCAGGCCAAAATACTAAAACTAAGTAAAAGGTAAAGCAAATCTACCCTGCTGCTGCTGCTGCTAAGTCGCTTCAGTCGTGTCCAACTCTGTGCGACCCCGTAGACGGCAGCCCACTAGGCTCCCCGGTCCCTGGGATTCTCCGCTATTCCAACTCTACTCCTAGAGAAATGAAAACATATGTCCACACAAAGACTTGAACACAAATGTTCAAAGTAACTTTATTTGCAATGACAAAAAACTAACAATAATCCAAATGTCCACCAAGAGGTGAATGGATAAACACAAGGTGGTATAACTACACAGTAGACTACTATTCAACAACAATAAGGAATAAACTGCAATATAAATATGTGTAGCTCAAAATAGCCTTGCTATCTGAAATAAGTCAACCCCCCAAAACAAATTCCGTCTGTATGATTTCATTTATATAAAGCTATAGAAAATGGAAACTAATCTATGGTGACAGAAAGCAAAACAATGAATTGCCGGGGGGTAGGGTGTGGGAGGCTGTGGAGCGTCAGGGATGGGGAGAGAGTGGAGGATTGCAAGTGGGAATGAGGAAACTTCAGTGCTTGATTGTGACAATGGTTTCACAGTTGTGTACATTTGTCAAAACCTATCAGATCCTAAGCTTTAAGTAGGTGCAATTTAGTGTATATCAATTGTGCCTTTAAAAAGCTGTTTTTAAAATCCTAAAGAAAACATTGATGATTTTAATTCAGCAGTATATTTTCAAATATTTTAATCATGTAAGCTTTATGCAATGAATGCAAAGATTATATAATATTTTAAAGTATTTATAAGCTAAATTAATTTTTCACATTTTAATATTCATTTATTTATTTGACAGCACCAGGTCTTAATTGCTGCATGTGCAATCTTCAATCTTCATTGCAGCATGTGAGCTCTTAGTTTTGGTATTTGGGATCTAGTTCCCTGACCAGGGATAGAACCTGGACCCCCTATACTGTGAGCACAGAGTCTAAGCCACTGGACAACCAGGCAAGTCCTTAAAGTAAAGTGAAGTGAAGTGAAGTGTTAGTCACTCAGTCATGCCCAGCTCTTTGCGACCCCATGGACTGTAGCCCGCCAGGCTCCTCTGTCCCTGGAATTCTCCAGGCAAGAATATTGGAGTGGGTAGCCATTCCCTTCTCCAGGGAATCTTCCCCACCCAGGGATCGAACCTGAGTCTCCTGCATTGCAGGCAGATTCTTTACCATCTGCACCACCAGAAGAGCCAGAGAAGTCCCTAAATTATATTAATTAGTTGACATTTAAATTTTCAGTTAACATTTTTAGAGCCTGATTTTTTTATTCTAGGAGAATTTCATAAATATTCCATAAAATGATTTTTTAAAAGTCTCTCACACTGATATCCAAAATGGTATTAATGATAAAATACTAAGTGGTTTCCTATAAGGCCAAGAATGCCCACTATTACTACCTTTATAGTTTCTTTTAATTAATCTAGCATTTCTAACTAATAGAATTAGATAAGTAAAATGAATAAGAGATATAAATATTCAAAAAGAGGTGATAGAAAGTTCATTATTTATAATAGATGAACTGGTTTTCTACCAGAATTTACAAAAATAAATGAAACACTAGTGGAAGAAATTCCAATAAGTTGGTGGCTGGTTGCAAAACATACCAAAATAATGGTTTTCATATATTGTAAAATATTTCAGCATACATTTATAATAAATATACAGATCTAATATAAAGAAAACAAGCATTTACTGAGGGGCATAAAGGAAACCTGCAAAACTGCAAGATGTGTTATGTTTCTGGACTAGGAAGACTCTGTGGTAAGATGTCAATTCTGTAGAAATTAATCCAAAGCAACACAATGAAAATAAAATCACCAACAGAATTTCCTTCCAATTTGACGTGATTCAAAATTTCATTTGCAAGAATAAGCATACAAGAAAAAAAAAACACAGAACAATATAGAAGGAATATCAGTGAAAGGAAACCTGTCCAACAAGCTAACAAAATGTGTTTAAGAAGCCACAATAATGTAAATGTTGGGCTGAAATTTGGGCACTCATAGATCAGTGAAACAGAATTTAAAGCCCAGAAAAAGACCCAAATATGATAACTGTACCATCTCAAATCAAATTAAATGATACTCTAAACACAAATCAAAAGAAGTCAAAACATGAAATATGAAAACTGGTACCACCAAAAAAAGCCCTTTAAATGGATTTCTAACAGAAACACACACACACACACAAAGAAAAGACAAAGTGTGAGGAGAAAAATTTAATAAGACAGAAAAGTGTTACTCAAATATAAAAGAATCCTAAAAATATGTGTTTCACTAGGAAAACATGCAAAATCATAAACAGTGCATTTTTTTATAATTGACAGATAGTTGATTTACAATGTTGTGTTAGTTTTTAGGTGTACAGCAAAGTGACTTAGTTATACATATACATATATCCATCCTTTTCCAGTTTCTTTTCCCATACAGCTTATTACAGAATATTGAGTAGAGTTCCCTGCACTATACAATAGGTCTCTGTTGATTATCTATTTTATATATAGTAGTTTGTATCTGTTAATCCCTAAAACTCCTAATTTATCCCTTTCCTTCTTTCCATTTTGATAGCCATAAATTTGTCTGCTATCTCTAGGAGTCTATTTCAAACAGTGTATTTTTAAGAAATACAAGTGATGAATAGACAAAGAACAAATACAACATTTCTATTAATCTGAGAAATGCATGTTAAAATAATAAGGTAAAGATATTTCCACCTGTCAAAAGATCAAAGAAAGATAGTATCAAAGCATAATAATAGTAAATATTTGCGAAAGTGACTTTGCATTGCATTTAACCAATGGGAGGCATCAGCAAGAGACAGGAAGCAAGAGAGAGATTGGAATTTTTATTTTCCGCATCTAGGCCGTGGTTTGCCATGCTGTGCTTCTGTTCCTAAGGCCACAGTACCTGTCAAATGACCCTTCTCTCACAGTACAGCCCCCAGCAGGTTCCAGTAACAGCTCCCTCCTCAGACTCAAGCCCCAGAGGCCTAGGATGGAGAAGTTTTCCTGAGATACCTACTATCTAGAGGCATTGTATCTGCTGGTTTCTCTAACCCTGGCCTAGCACCTCTGTAAAAGCTCCCTCTCTTAAACTCCCTTTAATAACCTCCTTGAGTGTGGTTTCCTAGCAGAGCTCTGACTGATATACAACTCTACAGTATGAACCTGTTTAAATCTCCATATGTGTAAGCACACGCAGGAATAAATTTAGACTGAGACATAGGTAGAGACACCCCAAAAAATATCAGAATGTATATTTACCAAAATCTGTCAGGACAGATAACTTAGAAATACAAACACATGTATACACGTATATTTCTATGAATATAAATTCAACAGATAATAAAGAATGTAGGAAAGAATCAGTCAAAAATAGTGCCATTGCTTTTCTTTTTATTAAAAAACTTCATTTAGGCCTTTGCTATACACAGACTCTATAAAAACTGCGTGTTAAAAAATAGAACTTTAAGAAATGGAAATAGAAATTAAAATTTACACAATTTCTTAGGGAAAGGACTTTATAAGTTCCACAGGGAGCTTGGGAGGAGAGAGTCTGAAGAAGATGAATCAATTTAACATTTAAAAATGTAATTTCTACTGACCACAAATAACTAAATGAAAATGTATACAAAAACAGAACACATACAAAAGACAAGCAAAAGATTCATATTATTAATATTTAAAGGATAATGGTGAGTGAGAAAAGGGTAAGAAAAGAAAGTCTACAAAAGAGGTGACAATTTTCATACCTCCATTCAAAATGTTCAAGCCTCACCTGTTGCAACACCTCCTCTACCCTATGTCTGTTTCTTTGGCTTAGAATTCTCATTCCTTCCCACCCCATTATCCTAAAACCCCACATCTCCACCAACTCTTGCCCTCTCCACTCACCTGTGCAGGCAAACATCTCACCCGGGAAATCCCCAGCCAAGACTCCCCACCCCTACCCCTAGGCCTGCTCCCAAGCAGCTGGTATATCTGGGAATATCACACAAATTGCATGGACTCATCTCCCTTTAAATTAGTCACCAGCAATCTCACGTGGCCCAGAAATCCCAATAACTGCCCTGGTAACCTTGCTTTCCTACTTTCTAAAAAAATTATTTATTAATTTATCTAGGCTGTGCTGGGTCTTCATTGCTGTGTGGGCTTTTCTCTAGTTGCAGAGAACAGGGGGCTACTCTCTAGATTTGTGCGCAGGCTTATTGCAGCGCACAGGCTTCTATGCACTTCTTATTCTGTGCACAGGCTTCTCTTGTTATGGAGCATGGGCTCTAGGGCTCTCGGGCTTCAGTAGCCATGGCATGCAGGCTCAGTTTGTGTCTCCCAGCTCTGGAACACTGGCTCAGTAGTTGTGATGCATGGGTTTAGCTGCTCTGCAGCATGTGGGATCTTCTCAGACCAGGGATGGAATTCATGTCTCCTGCATTGGCAGGTGGGTTCTTTACCACTGAGCTACCAGGAAAGCCCTTGCTTTCCTACTTTTAAAGGCAGTAATTTCATTTGAGATCATGTCTACCAACTGGATCCACTTCAGTGTCTTGCATTCACGTTTCAATCTCCTTCCATCTTCCCACTTTGCCGACCCACTCTAATAAATTTTTTCATACTCAGGATTCCAAATTTCATACATCCCTATCAATCCTGATCTTATTCAGCCTCTCAGTTGACCATATCCTCCACGTTGAAACACCCTTCTCTTCCTATTCCGTGAAACTTCACCTCCTTAGTTTCTTTCTTTCTTCCCTGCTTGCTCTATCTAGGTCTCCTCTTGGATAGCCTTCCCTTCTCTTTCTTATTACTAAAGAGTGTGGAGTTATTCCAGGCCTCTCTTCAGAGGTCTTTTCACTCTATAATGGATGATCTCACCCATTATCGTTTATTCCAATTTCAATTCTCTGCTATCAAACCCCAGATTTTTATCATCAAACCAGGTTTCTATCCTGACCTCAAGATTCATATTGCCCCTTGGAGATCTCACGAGTCTCTCACAGCTAATAATGTCCAAAACAGAACTCATTCTTTCTAAACCTCCTCCATCCAAGCTTGTTGCTCTACCTCTCAGTAAATGACACCTCCGTTAACCAATAACTCCAACCAGAAACTTGAAAGTTATGATTGCTATTTCCCTCTTCCTTACTCCCCAAATCTAACTCCACCAATTCTTGCTTATTCTGCCTCCAAAATATATCTTAAACCCATCTTCTTCTGGTATTGGGCCCCGTCCATGCCACCTCTGTTTCCCTTCTTGACTACTTTTGTAACTTTCGACTGATCTCTCTTTGACTCTTGCCCCTCCCAATCTATTCATCACACAAAGGCCAGGAAAAAATATTCTTGAAATATATAATCCAAACTCTTCAGTGGCTTCCTATTAAAATTATTGTAAAAATCAGAAGTCCCCACAATGATTCTACACAACCTGGCTTCTTGTACATTTTAGGCTTCATCTCATATCCTTTTCAATGTCTTTTTCTCCTCTAGCCACTCTGTTCTTCTTTCAGGTCCTCAAATGTATCAAAACTTCCCACTTCAGGAAATTCACTTGTGTTTTTCTCTCTACTGAACTGGCTCTTTGCCAGTCTATCTCTTACTTATCCTTCAGGGTCTCGGGTTAAATGTCATTCCTTCAAAGAGGCTCTCCCTGACCACCACCACCCTCAACCTCAAGCAACCCCATAGACTGTAGCCTACGAGGCTTCTCTGTCCATGGGATTTTCGAGGCAAGGGTACTAGAGTGGGTTGCTATTTCCTTCTCCAGGGGATCTGCCCAACCCAGGAATTGAACCCGGGTTTCCTGCATTGCAGGCAGACGCTTTACCCTCTGAGCCACCAGGGAAGCCCTCAACCTCAATTAGATCTCTCTAAATGAACTTACGGTTGCTAGGGGGGTGGGGGGATGGGGGAAAAGATAGGAAGTTTGGGATCGACCTGTACACTCTGTGATATTTAAAATGTATAACCAACAAGGACCTTCTGTTTAGCGTAAGGAGCTCTGTTTTATGGGGCAGCCTGGATGGGAGGGGAATTGGGAGGAGAATGAACACCTGTATATGTATGACTGAGTCTCTTTGCTGTCCACCTGAGACTGTCACAAGGCTGTTACTTGGCTATACTCCAAAACAAAATAAAAAGCTTTATTAAGAAGTTTTTAAAAAATAAAAAAATAAATTAGGTCTCTCTAGTATACCATCTTGTACTTTGCCTTTGTCTAGTTTCCCTTGGTTTGTTATGAATCTATCTATATGATTATTTCTAGTATGTTTTCCCACCAAACCAGATCTTAACCTGCATGAGAATAGGTGCCAGGGAATATTTGTTTGACTCATCACTCTTCTATATTCGGCACTCTGCCAGCACCTGGCACATGATCTTGGGTGTTTTTTCAACAACTGGATTAATGAATACACGAATCATTGGCTCAAGCCTCATTCTATAACTCCCTTCTCAACCACCCTCTCTGCTCCACCACACCAATAGATTTCAACACATGCTTTCCAGCTCACCACCAAGTGCTATATCTGTAATCACACTGAAAAACAGCCTCACTGAACTTCTTTTGGATTCTTTTTCTTTACTTTCATTTATTTATTTTATTTATTTATTATTTTTGGCTGTGCTGGGGCTTCGTTGCTAGGTGCAGGCTTTCTGTAGTTGTGATGAGGGTGAGGGGGAGGGGGGAGGATTACTCTCTAGTTGCATTGTGTAAGATTTCATTGCAGTGGCTTCTCTTGGTGCAGAAAATGGGTTCCAGGGATCATGGGCTTCAGTAGTTGTGGCAGGTGGGCTCTAAGTTCAGGCTCCCTAGTTGTGATGCACGGGCCCAGTTGCCCTGCAGCATGTGGAATCTTCCCAGACCAGGGATTGAACCCATATCTGCTGCATTGGCAGGTGGATTCTTTTTTTTTTTTTTTTTTTTTTTTTTTTTTAAATTTATTTATTTTTTAATTTAATGATAATTGCTTTACAGAATTTTGTTGTTTTCTGTCAAACATCAGCATGAATCAGCCATAGTTGTACATACGTCCCCTCCCTCTGTGCTGTGCTTAGTCACTGATTCGTATCTGACTCTTTGTGACCCCATGGACTGTAGCCCGCCAGGCTCCTCTGTCCATGGGGATTCTCCAGGCAAGAATACTGCAGTGGGTTGCCATTTCTTTATCCAGGGGATCTTCCAACCCATGGATCGAATCCAGGTCCCCCGAATTGCAAGTGGATTCTTTACCAGCTGAGCCAAGAGGGAAGCCCAAGAATACTGGAGTGGGTAGCCTATCCCTTCTCCAAGGGATCTTCCCAACCCAGGAATCAAACTGGGGTCTCTTGTGTTGCAGGCGGATTCTTTACCAGCTGAGCTACCAGGGAAGCCCTTCCATTCTTCTAATAATTAGAAATGTTGATATCTTTTCATGTGCCTTTTAGCCACCTGTATGTCTTCTTTTTTTTTTTATCTTTTTTTTTTTTTTTTAGTTGGAGGCTAATTACTTCACAACATTTCAGTGGGTTTTGTCATACATTGATATGAATCAGCCATAGAGTTACACGTATTCCCCATCCCGATCCCCCCTCCCACCTCCCTCTCCACCCGATTCCTCTGGGTCTTCCCAGTGCACCAGGCCCGAGCACTTGTCTCATGCATCCCACCTGGCAGGTGGATTCTTAACCACTGGACCACCCAGGAAGTCTTTTGTTGCAGTTATTAAATGAGCCAATGCTCCATGTCACTCCCGAGCCTTCACGCATGTTAATCCCTCTAATTGGAACACTGCTTTCCTCACTTAGCCAAATGATCCAGCTCGCATGATCAGGGCCAGTTAATGTTAGAGAATGAATTAAGAACCTGCTCAAATTGTTCCCTCCCTCCCTAGGGAGGTGAGAGGATAGCTGTTCCTACCTTCTTAAACCAATCCTTTTCAATGTGGAAAACACATAAGGAAGACAAAATTCTAAAATGACCTACTACTTGCCCCAGAATCACACTTTGCTACTGAAAATACTACAGATTTTACTCCTTCTCTTACCAATGGAGGAGAAATAAACAAATCAGTTTTCTAAAATAGCTTCAAGGACAGAGTCAGTGCCATCTGTGTCAACAAAATTTCAGGTAAAAAAAAAAAAAATCGATGGTTATGTAAGACAAGAGTGCCTAATTTTCTACATAGTCGATTGGCTTTTTCAGAAGAACAGCCTTGAAAGTATCCAGAAATCAATTGCTTGGGTAATGCATACTCAGCAACCTCAAAGTAGACACAGGGCTTAAATCACCAAGTGAAAATGAGGGAGGCCTTAATAGGCACTGACCAAGTAAAGATGTGCCTGAGAACAGAGAGAAAATGAGAAGGGGTGACTGGCACATGCCAATACAAACTCAATCAGCAATGGTATTGCGTGCTCCATTTTTTATAATAACAATGTTGCGGGCATCCCAGGTTGGCTCACTTGGCATTCATCTCTACTTTTTCTTCCCGGTTTCCTCCAGTATAGAAGCTAGGAACACTAGATAATTACTTTCTCAGCTTCTAAAAAAACAGTTTTGGCTGAAGAAGCCTTCTCCATTCTCCCAATTGCTTACATCAAAAACTGGGAGTCTGACTCCTCTCTTCCACACCCCATGTTTGATCTATTAGCAAATTCGGTTTGCTCCACTTCCATGCTATATTCCAAATCTAACCATTTGTCACCACCTCCACCACTGCTCTCTTCATCTAAGTCAGCACCGTCTATTGCCTGAACCACTGCCATAGTCTCTGCCTCCATCCTTGCCCCCTACAATCTATTTTCCAAAGAACATCTCTGAAGTTACCTTTTTAAAAATGCAAACCTCATCATATTACTCCTTTGCTCAAAGCCTTCCAAAATATTTAAATAGAATAAAATACAAACCCCTTACCATAATCTACAAGGCCTTGTATTGTCTGACTTCTAGCCATCTCATCAATATCCACGTCCACCACTCTCCTGCATGCTCACTCTGCTGGCCTCCTTGCCTTTACTCAGACATGTCAAGCATGTTCCTCATTAGGGCCTTACTATTTGTTGTTCTTTTCCCAGGAACACTCTTTTTTTTTGCGGGGGGGGGGGGTGCTGCGCTGGGTCTTTGTGGCAGCACGTGGGCTTTCTCTAGTTGCAGCGAGTGGGGACTACTCTCGTTACTGTGCAAGGGCCTCTCGTTGTGGAAGCTTCTCTTGTTGCAGAGCACAGGTTCTAGGGTGCACGGGCTCAGTAGTTGCAGCCTGTGGGCTCTAGAGCATGCACTCAGTAGTTGTGGCAGAGGCCCAGCTGCCCTGCAGCACGTGGAATCCTCTCAGACCAGAGGTTGAACCTGCGTCCCCCAAAATGGCAGGTGGATTCCCGACCATTGAACCACCAGGCAAGTCCTTCCCAGAACACTCTTCCGCCAGATACATCTTTCCTTCATTGATTAGGGTTTTTATTCAATCATCATCCAATCAGAGGCACCTTCTCCAAATATTGTACCTAAAACAGCATTCTGCCCATACTTCTTACTGCATTGCACATACTACAACTCGACTTTATAATTGATATGTATTGGTTTATTTCTTTATTGTCTTTCCAACACTTACACACACTATTCTATTTACAACTGTATCTTCAGCATCTAAAAATGTGCCTGACATGTAGTAGGAGCTCAGTCATTGTATTTGTAAAATTAATAAGTTTCCCATAGACCTCTGCCCAAATTTGAGTTATCCTCTATTACCATTCTTTACCATATCTTCTACTTTTTCTAAGTTAATAACTATGACACACACAGTTTGTTGTCCATACATCATTTAACCCTCATACCTCATTTGCATAGCAATAAAACCCTGATTTTTTTTAACTATAGAGTTGTTGATCTATCCCAGTACCCAACAATGAATCATGATTTTCCTAAACCAGTCATGCCAATCCTATTCCACTTTGGCATAGACTTTTACACAGTAAATATGTCATCTGCTTTTTTTTCAAGGGAAGGGAAAATTAAAATATTTCCCATCTTAAATAAAAAGTCTGAGTCTTAGAAGCAACTAATATTTGTACCTGTCTCTTCTTCCCTCTTAGAATATGGGTCTGAAGATATAATGCTCAGGGCTGTGGCAGCTACCTTGTGGCAGTTAGTGACAGGCATGAAGACTAAAGTAAACTCAATGAGAATAATACAATGGAAAGACAGGAAAACCTAGGTCCTGGTGACATCACCGAGCCAGTGAATAAGCCTATAACTGCCTGTTTCCAGTGCTCTTACTAAGGAAACAACAGATGTGCTTACAATTTAGGCTATTGTTAGTTAGGTTTTCCTTTATTAACAACCAAATGAAATCTAATTCTTTCCATTATTTTATGAATGAGTTTGTGAGGACAAATGTGTTTTTCTTCTGTGTAGAACAGTCTGGATAAGAAAACGGAAGGAAAGAGGGAGAGATGAAAGGGAAAAATAAACTCAGCTAACATGGATGAAATAATCCTGGAAGTGGAGTGAATTACAGGAAGGATAAAGAAGCAAATATACATATATATTGTCGAATATCTTCCCCACTCATTACCTAGTCTCAACTTCCTCCAGTCTGTCTTTATCTGAACCTTCCACTCATACATAAAGATCATGAACTAAGTCACTGCTTTCATAAATCTGTGGTAGTGATTTCACACCATCACACAATAAAACCTTTAATGACTTCTCATAACCTATGAGATAATATTACTTAGCATTCAATGATTTTAAAATTCAATCACACCAATACATTGAATTTATCTCCTACTCTTTCCTAATTTAAATCTTCCCACTCAAAAACAAATAGATAAGAACAAACTCTCCTTACTCTTCTCTTATTCTTTATTACATCTAAGCCATGATCTCCCCATTCCAAGTTGGTGGATAATGTAATAGACAAGTAAGTAGGTCTTTAAAACACTAGCAAAGCAGAGGAGAGAGAGAGAACATCAACTATAATGAATTTATCCAGAATTTTGCAACCAGAAAAATGGAATAAACTGTTTAATTTCATCGTGCATGCATGTTTTGTGTTTACAGTTTTAGAATTGTTTTAAATTGTATATGATATACATACATCATAAAAGTTCTTCTAAAGGCTAAAGCAGGCCTTGATCATTTAGAATGCATTTTCTCTCCTCCTCTCTAAATCTGGCTCCAACCCTTGAACTCAAGTCAAAATCTAACCTCCAAGTAACCTTTCCAGACTACAGTGGAGTCTTTTTTGAATGAATTTTTACAATCTGTAGATCCAAGTTTTCTCTTAAATATGTATGTATTTGTTTGTATTGTAAACTGTTCTACTTAAGTTGTAGCTTACCTCTCTTATTATACTGAGTTCACTGCTCACAGGTAAATCCTTAGAATGCATTAAACTCTTTTTTCAGTCTCCCATATCACAGCTAGAACAGTGAGAATGCAGTGAACACTTGTTGAATGAAAAAAGTACACACCCTTGACCTACCAGTTTATATGACCGAGGTGCAGATGAGTGTTTGAACATAAATGCTTTATGTTTCAAGAGTTACCAACAATCTATTGGGTCAAAGATAAATCCTGGGCTAAGCTAGAAAGCAAGATACTATAATCAGCATCAATAAACGAAGACCCTCCTTTGGGAAGTTCTGTAGGACTCTACCAATTTTAACCTTGCAAAGTCTTGCCTAGCAGGCAAAGAAGAGCCACCCATGCCCACTCCTCCTCCTTCACCCAGCACCACTTCTACCCCCATCACCAAATCAAAAATGCATGTTTTAAATCAGAATATTGAACAGCAATCAATTACACTTATGCCATACCAAAACTGATTGCCATCCCATGCCTACCTCCTTGCTGCCTATGCCAGTCTTATTACCTGCCTCAGTGACAGAAGTGGACAGCCAACCTGCATCTCCCTCCACTTCAGCATCAGTGAGCTATCCTGCTCCCTCTCTGTCTGGAAATCAAGGCCAGCCACCTCCAAAAATGCCAAAGGGAAGGGAGTAGGAACTTTGGCACCCTAATTTTAAAATGGTGTCAGTCTATGATATAAAAGGAAGACTATCTTCTCCTCCAAATGTGGACGCTGTCTATTTCTTTATTTTAGTCATTAGCTGATGTCTTTGGCAGTGAATATATCAAGTAAGCTTTTCTAGGATGGGCTTGTAGCGTTGGAAATAAAGCTTCCAAAACAAAAAGTCAAACTTCTAATTGTTTCTTAGTTTGTACCCACACATCCACCAACACACTTCATTTTTTAAAATATTTTTTGTAGCCAAGAAAACCAAATTCATACTCCATTCTGTCCCCTTAACAATGGCAAGTCATTCAGATTTTTACTTCTTCTTTTGGCCTGTTTACTTTCCCTTCTCAATTTAAAACCAAACAAAACAAAAACAGCTTTTTTTGGTCACCAGTCATTACTGCGTTTCCCATTTTCCCTTTTCTGTTCTCTGGCTCATTTTTCCTGTCCTCCTCCTGAACAACAGAAATTTTAAAATAAAAACTGAATTGTGAGTAATCTATACTTGAGATTTTTAAGGTCAGTATATTACAACTGGATATGAATAGAATTTGACTCAACAGATCATTTATTTCTTTATAAATCAGAGTATAGATGTATTTTGTATTCACTATAAAGTGTTTTGGGTTCTTTAGTAGCTCAGATGGTAAAGAATCTGCCTACAATGCAGGGGACCCAGGTTCAATCCCTGGGTCAGGAACATCCCCTGGAGAAGGGGATGGCAACCCACTGCAGTGTTCTTGCCTGGAGAATCCCATGGACAGAGGAGCCTGGCAGGCTACAGTAGATGGAGTCACAAAGAGTCGGACACGACTGAGCAACTTTTATTTCATTTCATAAAGTGTTTTAAGGGGAAATGTAAATTTTTTCCTCAGGAAACTTCTGTTTTGGAAGGTTGCATACTCGTGTTCTTTAAATATCATGTTATGATATGATAATAAATATGAACTACTATAAACTTTTCTCTGCTGGATTCAATGACATGAGTTTAATAGGCAATCAAGAGCCCAAATTTCAATCAATTCCAATGTCAAATGTCTGATTATCATATACTCTACCTAGTGAGTAACTAGCTAGAGAGTAAGATCTCAACTTGATTGCAGCAATGATATGTACAAATCGCTTGATTTTCTATTTTTAACACAATTAAAGAGTAACAAATTTGTTTTAAAAGGCCATGGAAAAATACCACAAAGCTGGGAGAATTGAAAAACTAAATGCTTCTAATTACAAGTTAAGTTACTCTCGAGATCCTGGACTTGATTTTTCCTTAGGATCTCAGGAGGGTATAATATAATGTATCAAGCTACAGCAACAATAAATACCTTTCACCAGTATCTATATTATTTAAGCCATGGTTGTCCAGTGTGAGGATTAAGCCAAACAGATTCAGGCATGCCCATGATTTTGATTAAGCGTTTTCTCAGAATTAATCAAGATTTGAGTCCCAATTCTACCACTCAAGAGTTACGTGACCTTTGAATGCTTTTCTGGGTCTCAGTTTTCTTTTTTGTAAAATAGAGATAATAACTTACTCCACAAAGCTGGTATAAGAATTAAATGAGAGGCTCTATATGAAATATCTATTTCAGCACCTAGAATCTAATGACTTTCCTTTGACCCTCTCCCCATCTCTAGACATTCTTACTATTGTGAGCCAATAGGGATGTATGGGGTACTTCCCTGGTAGCTTAGCTGGCAAAACATCAGCCTGCAATGCAGGAGACCCCGGTTCAATTCCTGGGTGGGGAAGATCCCCTGGAGAAGGGATAGGCTACCCACTCCAGTATTCTTGGGCTTCCCTGGTGGCTCACCTGGTAAAGAATCTGCCTGCAATGTGGGAGACCTGGGTTTGATCCCTGGGTTGGGAATATCCCCTGGAGGAGGGCATGGCAACCCACTCCAGTGTTTTAGCCTGAAGAACCCCCATGGACAGAGGAGCCTGGCAGTCTACAGTCCATGTGGTCACAAAGAGTTGAACACAACTGAGTTGACTAAGTACAGCACAGAACAGGGATATATGGGAGCACCGCTTCCCCTCCTCTCCAGCAATGAATGAATGAGTATCTTTCTGTTTGTAAGTGCTCTTGCAAAACATATTGTTTTGTGTGAAAGTAATTTTATTTCTATAAATAGCATTCTATATCTCACTCTGTTTTTATTTAATTTTCTTTTGGTTTCGGCTTGGAGGAGTTCTTTATTTTATTTCTTCTTATTGTGGTTTGGGAAAAGCATAAAATCTATTAACTATTAGTCCTTCACAATTCCTCTTCAAAGACAAAAGCAAGATTTTCTGTCGGGTCTGCCCAAACTTGCTTGGAACATCTCTATCTGAAGAGATGAGATATACATGCAAAGCTAAGACATAATGAAAGGGTACAGATCTTATTTTTAATCATAAATCTTTTTTTTTTTTTTCGAGGAGGTGGGAGGGTGGAATGGATGCCCCAGGTATACAGGGTTGAGTTAATCCTATTCTGAGCTTTGTGGTACATTATCATCACCGGTCTGTACAAGGCCTCGCCCTTAATTTATTTATTTCCTTTAACCCCCTTTCCTCATGCCTTTCTCCTTCATCCCCCCAGAGGCAACCATGCCAATGAGTTGAAAGGGTATCTTTTTGTTCTTAAGTGCACTTACAAAATATATCATTTTGTGTAAAGATAATTTTGATTTATCTAAATAGTATTTTGCTACATCTTTCCATTTCTTTTATTTTTTCACTCTACACTGTGCTTCTTAAGTTCCTCTACACTAGCATGTATAAATCTGCTTAGCTATTTCTGCTCATTAACTTGTTTCTCTGATGTGGAACCACCATACCCAGCCACTTTCCCAGGAATGAACTCTTTTTTTTATGATAGCATTTTTTTAAGTTTTCTGTTTATCTTTTTTAAAATTAATTTACTTATTTTAATTGGAGGCTAATTACTTTACAACATTGTAGTGGTTTTTTCCATACACTGACATGAATCAGCCATGGATGTACATGGATGTTCCCCATCCTGAACCCCCTTCCCAACTCCCTCCCCATCCCATCCCTCAGGGTCATCCCAGTGCACCAGCCCTGAGCACCTTGTCTCTTGCATTGAACCTGGACTAGCCATCTATTTCGTATATGACAATATACATCTTTCAATGCTATTCTCTCAAATCATCCCACCCTCGCCTTCTCCCACAGAGTCCAAAAGACTGTTCTTTACATCTGTGTCTCTTTTGCTGTCTCACATATAGGGTCATCATTACCATCTTTCTAAGTTCCATATATATGCATTAATATATCGTATTGGTGGTTTTCTTTCTGACTTACTTCACCCTGTATAATAGGCTCCAGTTTCATCCACCTCATTAGGACTGATTCAAATGCATTATTTTTAATGGCTGAGTCATATTCCATTGTGTATATGTACCACAGCTTCCTTATCCATTCATCTGCTGATGGGCATCTAGGTTGCTTCCATGTCCTGGCTATTATAAACAGTGCTGCGATGAACATTGGGGTGCACGTGTCTCTCTTTTAGATCTGGTTTCCTCGGTGTGTATGCCCAGGAGTGGGATTGCTGGGTCATATGGCAGTTCTATTTCCAGTTTTTTAAGGAATCTCCACACTGTTTTCCATAGTGGCTGTACTAGTTTGCATTCCCACCAACAGTGTAAGAGGGTTCCCTTTTCTCCACACCCTCTCCAGCATTTATTGCTTGTAGGCTTTGATAGAAGCCATTCTGACTGACATGAGATGGTACCTCTCTGTGGTTTTGATTTGCATTTCTCTGATAATGAGTGATTTGAGCATCTTTTCATGTGTCTATTAGCCATCTATATGTCTTCTTTGGAGAAATGTCTGTTTAGTTCTTTGGCCCATTTTTTGATTGGGTCGTTTATTTTTCTGGAATTGAGCTGCAGGAGCTGCTTGTATATTTGAGATTAGTTCTTTGTCAGTTGCTTCATTTGCTATTATTTTCTCCCATTCTGAAGGCTGTCTTTTCACCTTGCTTATAGTTTCCTTCGTTGTGCAAAAACTTTTAAGTTTAATTAGGTCCCATTTGTTTATTTTTGCTTTTATTTCCAATATTCTGGGAGGTGGGTCATAGAGGATCCTGCTGTGATTTATGTCAGAGTGTTTTGCCTATGTTTTCCTCTAGGAGTTTTATAGTTTCTGGTCTTAATTTAGATCTTTAATCCATTTTTAGTTTATTTTTATGTATGGTGTTAGGAAGTGTTCTAGTTTCATTCTTTTACAAGTGGTTGACCAGTTTAGGAACAGACTGTTAATGTACACCTACCAGTACAAATAATGCTGAAATTAAAATTTTTATATGAGTTTCCACATTTACCTATGTGGGATTTCCTCAGCATGCATGCCCAGGAACAGAACTGCTATATACTAATATACATAACTTTTATTTTTATCAAGTACTGGTGGATTACACCTGTATACTGGTTCCAGCAGTACCTGAGAGTTCCTGTAACTCCAAGCTTGGCCTGATATAGCTTTCTAATAAATGGAAACTGATATTTCACTGTTTAAATTTCTCTGATTATTGATGCAGTTAAGTATTTCTTATACATGAATTATATGGCAAATAGGAAGGGGGAAAGTAGAAGCAAAGACAGATTTTATTTTCTTAGGCTCCAAAGTCACTGCTGATGGTGACTGCACCCACGAAATTAAAAAACACTTGCTCCTTGGAAGGAAAACTATGACAAACCTAGACAGTGTATTAAAAAGCAGAGACATCACTTTGTCAGCACAGTGATGTCAAAGTTATAGTTTTTCCAGTAGTCATGTTCTCCTCAAGGTCATGAGAGTTGAACCCTAAAGAACACCAAAGAACCTATGATTTTGAATTATGGTGTGCTGGAGAAGATGTTTGAGAGTCCCTTGGACTACACGAAGATCAAACCAGTCAATCCTAAAGGAAATCAACCCTGAATATTCATTGGAAGGACTGATGCTGAAACTGAAGATCCAATACTTTGGCCATCTGATTTGAAGAGCTGACTCATTGGAAAAGACCCTGATGCTGGGAAAGATTGAGGGCTGGAGAAGAAGGGGGCAGCAGAGGATGAGATGGTTAGAGAGCATCACTGACTCAACAGACATGAATTTGAGAAAACTCCAGGAGATAGTGAAGGACAGGGAATCCTGGCATACTACAGTCCAGAGGGTCACAGAGAGTCAGAAACGACTTAGTGACTGAATAACAAAGCATTTCTTCATTTGCTTGTTAGAGTTTCCTACACTGTAAGTTAGACAACTCATGTTCTTATCCTTTGTACATTTTCTTACTAGAATTGTTGTCTTAGTCCCCAGAACATTACATGTTTTGAAAACTTGTCAAATCATTCCTGCCATGGAAACATTAGGGTCTTTTCAATTAAAATGCCACAATCTCTTTAGTAAGCTAAGTGTGTACAAAATAATGCTTCCCAGCTTTAAATTGAGGAGTTTGCCTAGAGGAGAACATAGGCAAAACACTCTCCGACATAAATCACAGCAAGATCCTCTATGACCCACCTCCCAGAATATTGGAAATAAAAGCAAAACTAAACAAATGGGACCTAATGAAACTTAAAAGGTTTTGCACTACAAAGGAAACTATAAGCAAGGTGAAAAGACAGCCCTCAGATTGGGAGAAAATAATAGCAAATGAAGAAACAGACAAAGGATTAATCTCAAAAATATACAAGCAACTCCTGCAGCTCAATCCTAGAAAAATAAATGACCCAATCAAAAAATGGGCCAAAGAACTAAACAGACATTTCTCCAAAGAAGACATACAGATGGCTAACAAACACATGAAAAGATGCTCAACATCACTCATTATTAGAGAAATGCAAATCAAAACCACAATGAGGTACCATTACATGCCAGTCAGGATGGCTGCTATCCAAAAGTCTACAAGCAATAAATGCTGGAGAGGGTGTGGAGAAAAGGGAACCCTCTTACACTGTTGGTGGGAATGCAAACTAGTACAGCCACTATGGAGAACAGTGTGGAGATTCCTTAAAAAACTGGAAATAGAACTGCCATATGACCCAGCAATCCCACTTCTGGGCATACACACTGAGGAAACCAGATCTGAAAGAGACACGTGCACCCCAATGTTCATCGCAGCACTGTTTATAATAGCCAGGACATGGAAGCAACCTAGATGCCCATCAGCAGATGAATGGATAAGGAAGCTGTGGTACATATACACCATGGAATATTACTCAGCCATTAAAAAGAATTCATTTGAATCAGTCCTAATGAGATGGATGAAGCTGGAGCCCCTTATACAGAGTGAAATAAGCCAGAAAGATAAAGAACATTACAGCATACTAACACATATATATGGAATTTAGAAAGATGGTAACGATAACCCTATATGCAAAACAGAAAAAGAGACACAGAAATACAGAACAGACTTTTGAACTCTGTGGGAGAATGTGAGGGTGGGATATTTCAAAAGAACAGCATGTATACTATCTATGGTGAAACAGATCACCAGCCCAGGTGGGATGCATGAGACAAGTGCTCCGGCCTGGTGCACTGGGAAGACCCAGAGGAATCGGGTGGAGAGGGAGGTGGGAGGGGGGATCGGGATTGGGAATACATGTAAATCCATGGCTGATTCATATCAATGTATGACAAAACCCACTGGGGAAAAAAAAAATAATAATAAAAAAAAATTGAGGAGTTTGGTTGCTAGAGGCAAAAAAAGGAGGGCAAAATTAAAGAAACATTCAAAATTTCATTTCTCATAGTAAAAAGTTATGTTATAGTATTAGTACAATGTTTCTACTAAGAGCCATATCATTAAAATTGATACTTTTAGAACGCATTTAGAAAAATTTATTTATCAAATAACACTTGAATTCTGAATATCTGGAATAAAGCTATGGAAGGCAATTAGTATCACATATCCAGTTTAGAAGATAAATTTACTCTGCATTTGCTGAAAACCACTGAAATTATGAATCACCTCTTAACTTTATGTGTAGAAATGCACATGATGCCTTTATGCATTTAACGCTGAAAATGCATGCTGCAGGGGGAGAAACTATGCTTAGCAACTATTTTGTGCATCTGTGATATGAAATGGAAAATGTATGCTGGATTTATTAATGATGGAGTACCAGCTATATTAGAGCAAGGGATGTGTTGCTATGCAAATAAAAGAAGCAGCGTCTAAATTCAGATCCACAGCACAACAGGAAATCTACATATACCTGAGGGTCTTCACTCAGTGTTGAAGAAAATAGTGACAATTGTGCCAATGAACAAGGGCAGCTAATGAATGTTACTTCAAGTTTGCAATGAGAAGAGATATTCTAAAGAATAAAACTTTTTTCATGCTAAAGTTTGCCAACTGATCACACAAGTGTTTAAAATGAAGACTGAGAATATAAAATGAAGACTGAGAATAAAATTTTGGTCTAGATTCTGTTAATGCTAGTGAACTACATTTTTTAAGGTTTCAGATGGCTTCCTTAAGCTGCATATCTCAGAAACATGCCTAGTATTTTAACTTGCCAGAAACTTTCATTTTAAGGTGTTGTTTATAATGCTAAAGTTACAGTACTGAGATTTCATAAGAAATCTGAATAGTAGTGAAAATGATTCAAAGTCAAGATTTTCATTCTGCCAATCCTTGATTCTCTTTTCTCCTCAAAGAAAGAAATCTATGGTCTATTGGGGGCATATTTTAAAACTATAACCAGATGTTGCAACAGATTATCAAGAAATATTTCTTAGAGCCCCATACAGTAAGAGTGAGTTATTAGACATCCAAGTGTTTGAAACATTTGAAACATTATCATCTGACCGAGAAAAGAACCAAATGTGCTGTTCCAAGAAAAGTCTCTCCTACATTTTTGGATCTCTGTTCAACCCAAAAATTCAAAACTATCTGACAAAGTCAGCAAACATTTGTTCCCACTTCTGATGACTTATAAATAGGCATCTTATAATTTAGAAGAAAATAAAGAGTAAAAAAAGAGAATACGTGCATATAACAACCTATAGTTCAAGTCATCCATGATCAAGCCAATCATAGATTATTATTAATAATTTCAATATGCTTTATTTTTAATGCTAATAAATTTTAAAGCTAAATTTGATGATTTTTCTCTATGTATGAGTCATGGGAGTGGGTATTATTACTATACTATCCTATTTTTATAAACAAGAAAACTAATTTAGATAAGTAAAATGAGAAGAGTCATGTCAAAAGAGTCATGTCTTTACACAGAAGCAGACTAAACTCAGGTCTTCTCACCCTTAATTAACACTCTACCATATACCATTCCTTCTCAGAATTGGAGCCTTTGGGGTGAATCTGGTATGTGTGTGTGTGTGTGTGTGTGTGTGTGTGTGTGTGTGTGTGTGTTAGTCAGTCAGTTGTGTCCAACTCTTTGTGACCCCATGAACTGTAGTCCACCAGGCTCCTCTGTCCATGGAATTCTCCAGGCAAGAATCCTGGAGTGGGTTGCCACTCCTTTCTCCAGGAGATCTTCCCCACCCACGGATCAAACCCAGATCAAACCTGCACTGCAGACAGATTCTTTGCCATCTGAGCCACCAGGGAAGCCCCAGATCTAGTATAGCACAATGCTTTTGTTATTTAAGTCATCAACCTAAAAGAGCACTCACTCATCCTGGAACTCTCACTGGCTGCTAGCTAACGGAACTTCTGACATCACCACTAGGTGTTCATTTTTTAGCTATCATTGTGAAACTTCCTGCCATCCTGAAAAATTGTCTTCTTCCTGTTCCTTGAAAGAGCATTCAGTGCAGCTCAAAGCAATGCATATTTGGGTCTTATGGCTCTCTATTCTAATGGCACTCTATTCCCTGGACCATATACAAAAGATCAGTTTCTCTCCCTACCCCACAATTTGCCTCCTCTCCCCCAGTTCACATAAGAAGTGGACATAAGATTAGGAAAATTAGGACATTAGGATCAGGAAGCATCTGCATACTTTTTAATATTTGTTTTTAAGCCTCAAACCAGTATCAATTTTGCAGTTGGGCTACGGGTTCATGTTGTTGTCAGTAAGTCGTGTCCAACTCTTTTTTGACCCCATGGGCTATAGCCTGCCAGGCTCCTCTGTCCATGGGATTTCCCAGGCAAGAATACTTGAGTGGGTTGCCATTTCCTTCTCCAGAAAGTGAAAGTGGAAGTCGCTCAGTCATGTCTGACTCTTTGCAACCCCGTGGATTATAGAGTCCATGGAATTCTCCAGGCCAGAATACTGGAGTGGGTAGACTTTCCCTTCTCCGGAGGATCTTCCCAACTAACCCAGGATCGAACCCAGGTCTCCTGCATTGCAGGCAGATTCTTTATCAGCCCCAAGGTTCATAGTGAACACTATTTCAGTCTTTAAAAAATGAGTAAAGCTATTTCCACTAGGTGGCTGTCTTTACCAAGAACTGTAAGAGCCATGCCCACTTGTAGCAATTTGCAAATTTTAAAGCCTACCTTTTACGAAGAACTATATACATAACCATTTAGTAGATTTAATAATACAAAGCTTCTGTGATTCCATTTTTTCAGCCCCCACTTTGGAAAAAGTCAGTAAATGCTAAAAACATGATATGTTTTTTTAAAAATACAGAAATTTTGCTTGTTGCTGGTTGAAATTTTTTTCTTTTTTCTAATTGAACCTAAGATACTGTGTAAATTTTAGGTGAAAGTGAAGTCCCTCAGTTGTGTCTGACTCTTTGTGACTCTATGGACTGTAGCCCACCATTCTTCTTTGTCCACGGGATTTTCTAGGCAAGAATACTGGAGTGGGTTGCCATTTCCTTCTCCAGGGGATCTTTCCAACCCAGGAGTTGAACTGGGGTCTCCTGCATTTCAGGTGGATTCTTTACCAGATGAGCCACAAGGGAAGCCCAAGAATACTGGAGTGGGTAGACTTTCCCTTCTCCAAGGGATCTTCACGACCCAGGAATCGAATCGGGGTCTCCTGCATGGCGGGGAGATTCTTTACCAACTGAGCTATCAGGGAAGCCTGCCAGGGAAAAGGTATACAGGATAATTTGTTATATTGGTATATTGTAATACAACTGCCATTGTAGCAATAATTTAGCACCTCTATCACATTGTATAATTATCATTTCTTTTTAGTGGTTGGATCAGTTAAGTTCCAGTCTCTTAGGAAGTTCGATAATTATAATACAATATTGTATCTATATTTACTAGACCGCGCTAATGTGCAGATTTCCAGGACTTATTTACTATTCGTTGCAAGTTTGTAGACTTAAACAACACCTGAAAATATTCTTAAGGAAATAAGGGATTTTACCCAGAATAAAGACTGAGAGACATATATAAAAGTTTTCTCTTTGTAATGTTGTTCATATTCTCTGATCAAAAAATACTTGTTGATTAAAGAAATTAAGTGTTTGGTATTTGGGAGAAAAGATTGGCTATTGACATTTATAGTTGACATTTGTTTTACATTTCCCACCCCCCATCCTGGTCAATAAAGATACTTTTAAGTTAAAACATAATCAATTGAGTAAAATTTATCATATGCTCCAATTTCTACTCTGATGATCAATGAGATTGTTCGTTCCCCATCACATGCTTTGCAATTGATTAGTATTTGATTTGTTATTTGATTAGCATAAAAATTGTGTACCTTGTAAACTTCTTACTGAACTATAACTAAAAAGAAGTGCACAAGTTGTAAGTGTATATTTGATGAAAGTGAAAGTGTCTGACTCTCTGTGACCCCATGGACTATAATGGATCTCCAGGGGATCTTCCCAACCCAAGGATTGAACCCAGGTCTCCCGCATTGCAGGCTGATTCTTTACCAGCTGAGCCACAAGGGAAGCCGAAGAATACTAGAGTGGGTAGCCTATCCCTTCTCCAGTGGATCTTCCTGACCCAGGAATTAAACTGGGATCTCCTGCATTACAGGAAGATTCTTTACCAACTGAGCTATCAAGGGTATGGTCAATAAATTTTCACAAACTGAAATGAATATAAATGTTTTTGTGTAATTGTAGATTTTATCTTTTTAGATTTTGTTTGCTATTTGTTTGGTTATACCCAAGTTATCAGCCGCTAGATCAAGAAATAGAACACTACAGCCACCCAGAAGTCCATTCATTCTCCCAGCTGGTCACCTGCCCACAATTGTGACCATAAATCTGACTTCCAATGCTATATATGACTCTTGCCTGTTTTCAAAGCTAATATGAGTCTTCTCAATTCTTTCGCTTCCCATTGTGTTCGTGGGTCTCATCCATGTTTTTTCCACTGCTGTATATCACAATTTTTTATTCAATTATTAATAAACATGTATGTTTTCCTCTTTGGAACTATTATGAATAGAGCTTCTATTCAGTTCTTGAATGAAAATGCATTTCTTGGGGTAAGTATCTACCTAGAAGAGAGATTTGCATATGTCATGGGATTTGCATATGTTCAGCTTTGAAAGACAATGCCAGTTTACTAAAATGGTTGTGCTAATCTACACTCTCACCAGCAAGATATAAGAGCTTCCATGTTCTCGTTCCTCCCCAGCATTTGGTAGTTAGTCCTTTTATATTGTAGCCATTCTGATGGGTGATATCTCACTGTGATTTTAAACTGCATTTCCTAATGAAATTATTTATATGCTTATGGGTTAAGAATGTTTCAAACTTTTTTTTTCATTTCTCTATAGTTTTTTATATCATTTTATTTTTTTATTTATTTATTTTTGGCTGTGCTGGGTCTTCATCGCTGCATGGGCTTTTCTCTAGCCGCGGAAAACGGGGACTACTCTCTGGATGTAGTGCATGGGCTTCTCATTGCGGTTACTTCTCTAGTTACCAGAGCCCAGGCTCTAGGCGCAGGGGCCTCAGTAAGTTGCAGCACTTGGGCTCGGTAGTCGTGATATGCAGGCTCTAGAACACAGGCTCAATAGCTGTGGCAAATGGGCCTAGTTGCTCTGCAGCATGTAGGATCCTCCCGGATGAGGGGCTAAACCCGTGTCTGCCACACTGGCAGATGGGCTTCTCATCACTGAGCCAACAGGGAAGCCTTATGTAGTTTTAAAAATTAATTTGTATGAGTTCTTTATACATCTGAGGCTTGTCAAATCAGTGGTCAGATACAAATATATTGAAATCATCTCTTCCCATTCTGGGGTTTAACTTTTTACTGTCTCAATAATCATTGATGAACAAAATCCAATTTGTCATTTTTTTTCTTTATGGTTAACACATTCTTGGAGTCCTGTTTTTAAAATTCTTTGCCTATTCCAAATTCATGAACATATCATTCTATGATTTCTTCTTGGAGATTTATTATTTAACCATTTACATGTAGATACAATCCATCTGCAGTTGCTTTTTGTGTATGGTGTCACGAAGGGACAAAAACTCAGTTTTTCACGTGGATATCAAGTTGTCCCCACACCATTTATTAAAATGACCATCATTTCACTATTGTACAATAGTCTTGTCTTTGTCACAAACGAACTATATATATCATTGTCATTGTCCTTGTTCAGTCGCTAAGTCGTGTTCAACTCTCTGCAACCCCATGGACTGCAGCATACAGACTCCCCTGTCTTTCAGTATCTCCTGGAGTTGGCTCAAATTCACATCCATTGAGTCAGTGAGGCTATCTTAACCCTCCCAGCCTCTGTCATCCCCTTCTCCTCCTGCCCTTAGTCTTTTCCAGCACCAGGGTCTTTTCCAGTGAGTCAGCTCTTCACATCAGGTGGCCAAACTATTGGAACTTCAGCTTCAGCATCGGTGCTTCCAATGAATATTCAGGATTGATAGCCTTCAGAAATGACTGGTTTGATTTCCTTGCAGTCCAAAGGACTCTCAAGAGTCTTCTCCAGCACACAATTCAAAAGCATCAATTCTTTGACTCTCTATGTGTGTGTGTGTGTGTGTGTGTGTGTGTATCTGTAGATATGTATGAATGTATAATATATACATTAGGTATATATGTGTGTATATTTATTTTATGGACTTTCTATTCTCTTTCATCTTTCTGTTTTTCTCTCCTTGGGCCCATTATCTTCATTATTGTAATGATAAAACAAGTCTTGCTAACTGGTAGTGTAACTCCCCAAGCCTTGTTTTTCTTCTTCAAGGTTCTATTGACTGCTCTTGGTCTTTCACATTTACAGATAAATTTTAGAATCAACTTGTCAATTTCTACAGAGAGAATAAAAACAGCTACTGAGATTGTTTGGGGATATGGATTAAATCAATAAGTCAGTTTGGGAGAAAACTGATATCTCTGGTGGCTTTTTTTTAACTTTTATTTTATATTGGAGTATAGTCAATTAACAATATTGTGATAGTTTCAGGTTAACAATTCAGCCAAATGTATACATATATCCATTCTCCCCCAAACTATCCTTCCATCCAGACTGCCACAACATTGAGCAGAGTTCCATGTCCTATACAATAGGTCCTTGTTGGTTACCCGTTTTAAATATAGCAGTGTGTACATGTCCATCCCAAACTCCCTAACTATCCCTTTCCCCCATCCTTCTCCCAGGCAACCATAAATTCGTACTCTAATTCTGTGAGTCTCTTTCTGTTTTGTAAGTAAGTTCATTTGTATCATTTCTTTTTAGATTCTACATGTTAGTGATGCTAAATGATATTTCTCCTTCTCTGTATGACTTACTTCACTCAATATGACAATCTTTAGGTCCATCCATGTTGCTGCAGATGGCATTATTTCATTCTCTATAAAGGCTGAGTCATATTCCATTGTAAATATATATTTATAATATGTCAGTGTATTTGTAAACAAAAACTACATCTCCCATGGATACATGTAAGGCTGAATCCCTTTACTATTCACCTGAAACTGTCACAGCATTGTTTGTTAATCAGCTATACCTCCAATACAAAATAAAGTAAAAAGTAAATCTTGCTGCAATTTATGTCAGGGTATTCTGCCTATGTTTTCCTCTAGGAGTGTTGTATCCAGCCTTACACTTGGGTCTTCCGTCCATTTTGAGTTTGTTTTGAGTGTGGTGTTGGGAAGTATTCTGGTTTCATTCTTTTGCATGTAACTCTGTAATGGCATAGGGCTTCCCTGAAAATTCAGTTGATAAAGAATCCGCCTGCAATGCAGGAGACCCTGGTTCGATTCCTGGATTGAGAAGATCCTCTGGAGAAGGAATAGGCTACCCACTCCAATATTCTTGGGCTTCCCTTGTGGCTCAGCTGGTAAAGAATCTGCCTGCAATGTGAGAGACCTGGGTTTGATCCCTGGGTTGGGAATATCCCCTGGAGAAGGGAAAGGCTACCCACTCCAGTATTCTGGCCCGGAGAATTCCATGGACTGTATAGTCCATGGGGTTGAAAAGAGTCAGACACAACTGAGCAACCTTCACTTTCACTGTAATGGCATATATGGGAAAGAATCTAAAAAGAGTGTATATGTGAGTGTGTGTGTGTATAACTGGTTCATTTTGTTGTACACCTGAAACTAACACAACATTGTAAATCAACTGTTCCAATTTAAAAATTTTTTAAAGAAAAAACTATATCTCCCAGAATTCCCTCCCCTGATCGCTTTGCTTTTTGGTGGGGGAGAGCCACAGGAGACTTTTTTTGGCCTGAGACTTGGAGGGCAGAAGTGAAGCAGTCACATTTTTCATGTTCAGAATTCCAGAGCGGGCATTGTTAGAGCTCATGCACAACACCACTTATCTCTTGGCTCCCTTTGTTGCTGTGGAAACAGCAGCTCAGCCTGTGATTACTCTAACTTCCTCTGAATCCTCTTTCAGCTTCTCCGACTCCTTGGCAGTGGGCACCAATATCTCCTACAGGACACCCACCTCATCAAGGTTAGAGGCAGAAAGAGCTGAGCTCACACGTGTCCTCATGTGTTCCAGCTTGTCCTTGTTCTACCCACTTTATAGATATCCTTCCTTCTCCAGTAGAGATTTCAAGGTCCAGCATGAGACACAAAGACAACAGCTTTACAGAGACTCTAATCAGCTTCCACATCATGTGAGGTCAAATTTCTGTAACAAATCTCACATATATACACATAAACATAGATATACATGTGTATATATATAATATGTGTGTATTTATTCATCGTCTTAGTGATTCTGCTTTTCTAATTGATCCCTGAGTGATACAACATTTCTATAAATTGAGTCTTCCAATTCATGAACATGGTATTGACTTCTATTCGTCTGATCATTTTAAATTTCTCTGAATAATGATTTGTAATTTTGTCTATTTATATTTCATTATTTAGTTTTGGCTGCACATATTTATCTTTGTTTATCTTCGTTGCTGCACACAGGGTTTCTCCAGTTGTGGCAAGCAGGGGTTACTCTTCGTTGCAGTGCACGGGTTTCTCATTGAGGTGACTTTTCTTGTTCCAGAGCATGGGCTCATTAATTGTGATCCATGGGCTTAGCTACCCCACGGCATGTGGAATCTTCCTGGATCAGGGATCTAACCTGCGTGCCCAGCATTGGCAGGCGTATTCCCAACTCCTGGACCACCAAGGAAGCCCTGATTTGTATTTTTCAGTTAAGGTCAATTCAGTTCAATTTTTTTTTTTTCCGTTTAAAGTAAGTTAGAAGTGTTCCATCTTTTTCTCTTCCCTGGAAGAGTTGTATAAAATAATATTTCTTTGTTAAACATTTGGGAGAATTCACCCATAAGGCCATGTGGGCCTGAAGACTCCTTTATTGGAAGGTTTTAAATTATCAAATCAACTTGTTTAGATGTGAGACTATACACCATGTGTTGTGTACATCATCTTATTATATTTTTAATGTTTATAAGATCTGTAGGAATTTCTTATTTTATTCCTGATATTTAAATTTTGTGTTTTCTCTCTTTTTCTCCTTGACTTATCTTGATAGAGGTCTGTCAAATTTACTAGTCTTACTGGAGTTATTAACAAGATTATTGAATGGAATAAAATTTCAGAATCCAAAAAAAAAAAAAAATTTACTAGTCTTTTCAAAGATCCAACTATTTTTTAATGTGATTCATTTATGATAAAATAACTTTTACTTCTAGGCTTACCAGTGGCCCATGCTTTTTCTAATTCAGGACAATACTTGTCAGCACCTCATATAAACTCTATATTGTCATACCCCATGGTCACGTCCCTGTTCTCATCTTGTTCATTTTTGACATAGCAGATAGTTCTCAAAATAACCTTTTTTCCCTACTTCCTTATCTATATCTCTCCAATTTCACTTGCTGTTTTTTTCCCTCTTCAAGGCTGCCTGGGGCTGCTGGACTCTCATCCCTTCATCTGTATGCTTTCTCAGTGAGTGGTTTCAGTCTATCATGTGCTGCTGACTCACGAATCTGTATCTGCAGTCCTACCTCTCTCTGGAGCCCTGGTCTTTTACAAACAACTGCGCACTTGGTATCTCTCCTCAGATATCAGATACCTGTATCACATCTAACATACCCCATATATCTCTTGACGTAGTCTCCCAACTTAGGGCCATGCTGTCCCCATCTTAAGAAACACCAGAATTCACAGAGTTGCTGAAATTCCAAGCTTGAGTCAGAAGATCTAACTTTTTGCTCTGTTGGTTTTCTCTATTGTGCATTAGTTATATATTTAATTATTTCTGCTCTTATCTTTATTTATTCTTCTACTTTTGTAGGTTTGTTTTGCTGTGTTTTTCTAATTTTTCAAGATAAATATTTAGATTGCTCATTTTCAGTCTTTCTTTTCTGATTATGCATTTAAAATTATATATTTCCCTATAAGCACAGTTTTAGTGTATTATTTTCATTATCAGTCAATTCAAAATACTCGCTAGTTTCCATTATGATTTTTATTTGATCCATGATTTATTTAGAATTATATTGTTTAATTTCTTAAAGTAGGGTTTTCTCTAGTTAACAGTTTCTTATTTCTAATTGAATTCACTATGGTCAAAGAAAACACTCTTATTTCAAACCTTTGAAATTTTTATAAAGTATGCTTTATAATCCAGCATATGGTCAGTTTTGATAAATGTTCCAAATGCATTTGAAATGAATGTGTGTTATGTTGTCATGTGTAATGTTCTATGTATGTTAGCTGTTTTGTTAATCACGTTATATACTTACTGATATTGTGTCTGCTTGTTCTAACCAATATTGAGAGATCCCTGTTAAGGTGTTTCACTGTGACTATGGATTTTGCTATTTTGCATTTTAGTTCTGTCAAATT
The DNA here is from genome assembly GCF_019320065.1 of Cervus canadensis. Taxonomy (NCBI): domain Eukaryota; kingdom Metazoa; phylum Chordata; class Mammalia; order Artiodactyla; family Cervidae; genus Cervus; species Cervus canadensis. Next base: position 36,991,070 of record NC_057393.1, on the reverse strand, counting down.
TGTGCTTCAGATAATTTGAAGCCATCTTATTCAGTATACATAAATCTAAAATTGTATTTTCCTGAAGGATTCACCTCTTTAAAATTAACTGTTTCTCTTTATTCCTAGTAAAGTTTCTTGCTGTAATGTGTTCTTGTCTGATATTGATATAGCTACATCAGTTTTTTTTTCATTAATTATTTTTAATTCTTTTAATTTCACATTTTCTGTGTTCTTATATCAAGGTGTCTTTCTTTTAAGCAGCATATAATTGGATTTTGCTTCTTATCCAATATGACAATCTTTTCACTGGAACCTTTAGTTCATTTATATTTAATGTAATCAAATATACTCTTCATAATTAATACATAACATAATGATGTCTTCTATTTTATAACTTGTTTTACATCACACCCAGATGGTTTTTATCTTTCATTTCTTATTTTCTTTTGGTTTAGTCAAATAATGCTATATTATTTTTATTATTAAATAATACTATATTTTCCATCTATTAGTTATTTATATTTTTAAGCTATTCTTTTAGTGGTTAGCCTAAATGTTGTAATTTATTACAGTATGCACTAGTTTCCTAGGGCTGCCATAATAAAGTACTACAACCTAGATGGCTTAAAACAACAAAAATGTATTCTGTCATCGTTCTGGAGTCTAGAAGTCTAAAAATCAAGGTGCCAGAAGGGTTGACTCTCTCTGAGGGCTCTGAGGGAGAACTATTCCATGCCTCTCCTCTAGATTCTGGTGATAGCCAGCAATCTTTGGCATTCCTTGGTTTGTAGATATATCATTCCAATCTCTACCTACATCTTCATATGACATTCTTCTCATGGCTCTGGGTCTTCACATGACTGTTTTCTTACAAGGATACTATATTAGAACATGATTCTACCAACTCCAGTATGACCTTATCTCTATTTCACTCATAGTTCTCCAATGACCCTATTTCCAAATAAGATCACATTCTGAGTATCTGGGGTGAGCATTTCAACATATCTTTTTGGAGAAACACAATTTAGCCCACAACACAGCCTAAAATTGATTATTACTTTTATTATTTCCCTGACAATGCTAAGAATTTAGAACACTTTAACTCAATCTACCATTTCCTGTCTGTTGATTTATTGTTATCATGGATTTAATTCCACACATTTTCAATTGCAAAGAACATTGCTATTGATTTATATACTCATAATCCACTCACATTTATCCATATACTTAGCTTTTTCACTGCCTTTTACTCTTTTCTTGCATTTTCTTTTCCATCTTGGAGCATTTGCTTTTTCCCTTAGTCTAATGGAACTATAGTTATATATGTTCTAGACCTATGTGCTATGTCCTATTTATTACTGGTGAAATTATCCTTATCTCTTTTTTAAAAAATCTTTTTAATTTATTTGGCTGCACCAGAGCAAGACCTTTAGTTGCAGCATGTGGGATCTTGTTCCCTGACCAGGGATTGAACCCAGCCCCTGCCTTGAGAGCATGGAGTTTTAGCCCCTGGACCACCAGAGAAGTCCCCTGTACTTTTCTTAATCTAGTTCTTCCTTCTTTTTTCTATTTTTATGACTATATTTATCAATATTATATTAAAATTTTTTGCCAGTATCTATAATTCTGAATCACCTGTCTGGTCCTGTCTGATTTTCCCCTTATGTTTTTAGCTCAGTTCAGGTCAGTCGCTCAGTCGTGTCCGACTCTTTGCGACACCATGAATCGCAGCATACCAGGCCTCCCTGTCCGTCACCAACTCCCAGAGCTTACTCAAACCCATGTCCATTGAGTTGGTGATGCCATCCAACCAATCTCATCCTCTGTCGTCCCCTTCTCCTCCTGCCCCCAATCCCTCCCAGCATCAGGGTCTTTTCCAATAAGTCAACTCTTCGCATGAGGTGGCCAAAGTCCTGGAGTTTCAGCTTCAAACATCAGTCCTTCCAATGAACACCCAGGACTGATGTCCTTTAGGATGGACTGGTTGGATCTCCTTGCAGTCCAAGGGACTCTCAAGAGTCTTCTCCAACACCATAGTTCAAAAGCATCCATTTTTCGGCACTCAGCTTTCTTCACAGTCCAACTGTCGCATCCATATATGACCACCGGAAAAACCATCGCCTTGACCAGACGGACCTTTGTTGGCAAAGTAATGTCTCTGGTTTTTAATACGCTGTCTAGGTTGGTCATAACTTTCCTTCCAAGGAGTCTTTTAATTTCATGGCTGCAGTCATCATCTGCAGTGATTTTAGCGCCCCCCAAAAATAAAGTCTGACACTGTTTCCACTGTTTCCCCATCTATTTCCCATGAAGTGATGGGACCAGATACCATGATCTTAGTTTTCTGAATGATGAGCTTTAAGCCAACTTTTTCACTCTCCTCTTTCACTTTCATCAAGAGGCTTTTTAGTTCCTCTTCACTTTCTGCCCTAAGGATGGTGTCATCTGCATATGTGAGGTTATTGATATTTCTCCCGGCAATCTTGATTCCAGCTTATGCTTTTTCCAGCCTGGCATTTCTCATGGTGTACTCTGCATATAAGTTAAATAAGCAGGGTGACAATATACAGCCTTGATGTACTCCTTTTCCTATTTGGAACCAGTCTGTTGTTCCATGTCCAGTTTTAATTGTTGCTTCCTGACCTGCATACAGGTTTCTCAAGAGGCAGGTCAGGTGCTCTGGTATTCCCATATCTTTCAGAATTTTCCACACTTTATTGTGATCCACACAGTTGAAGGCTTTGGCGTAGTCAATAAAGCAGAAATAGATGTTTTTCTGGAACTTTCTTGCTTTTTCGACGTTCCAGCGGATGTTTTTGGTTATTGTGTCCTATTTCTTGGCATGCCTAGTACTCTTAGTTGATGGTCAGACATTGTGTTGAGAAGTTGTAGAAATTCTGGATGATGAGGAGCTCTCTAGAGAGTTCACAATTTCCTCTGCTAGGCAGGCTGAGTTAGGACTGATCACCTTAATCCAAACACATGGTAACATGTTAATTCACTTCAGTCGTGTCTGACTCTTTGTGACCCTATGGACTGTAACCTGCCAGGCTCCTCTGTCCATTTTGATTCTCCAGGTTGAAGTGGGTTGCCATACCCTTCTCCAGGGGATCTTCCCAACCCAGGGATTGAACCCACATATCTTATGTCTCCTGCATTGGCAGGCAGGTTCTTTACCACTAGCACCAGATGATGCTGCAGTTTTACTAAAGCTCTTCCTTCATCACTCCCACCTTAGGGCACAGCCTGTTGTTGTTCAGTCGCTCATTCCTGTCCTACTCTGTGACCCCACAGACTGCAGCACACCAGACTTCCCTGTCCTTCAACATCTCCTGGACCTTGCTCAAATTCATGTCCGTTGAGTGGCTGATGCCATCCAACCACCTCATCCTCTGTCTCCCCCTTTTCCTCCTGCCCTCAAACTGATGCCCAGCATCAGTGTCTTTTCCAATGAGTTGGTTATTAGCATTAGGTGGCCAAAGTATTGGAGCTTCAGCTTCAATATCAGTCCTTCCATTTCCATTCAGCATTGAATTCCAAACCAAATTGCCAATAATTTCATTGACTGGTTTGATCTCCTTGCTGTCCAAGAGACTCTCAGGAGTCTTCTCCAGCACCACAGCTTGAAAGCATCAATTCTTCAGTGCCCAGCCTTCTTTATGATCCAGCTCTCACATGTGTACATACTGGAAAAACCAGAGCTTTGACCATATGGACCTTTGTCAGCAAAGTGACGTCTCTGCTTTTTTAATATGCTGTCTAGGTTTGTCATAGCTCTTCTTCTAAGGAGCATCTTTTAATTTCATGGCTGCAGTGACCATCCACATTGATTTTGGAGCCCAAGAAAATAAAATCTGCCGCTGTTTCCATTTTTTCCCCATCTATTTGCCATGAAGTGATGAGATCGAAAGCCATGATCTTCAGTTTTTGAATGTTGAGTTTTAAGCCAGCTTTATTTTACTCTCCTCTTTCACCTCCATCAAGAGGCTCTTTAGTTCCTCTTTGCTAGCATACTAACACATATATATGGAATTTAGAAAGATGGTAACGATAACCCTATACGCAAAACAGAAAAAGAGACACAGAAATACAGAACAGACTTTTGAACTCTGTGGGAGAATGTGAGGGTGGGATATTTCAAAAGAACAGCATGTATACTATTTATGGTGAAACAGATCACCAGCCCAGGTGGGATGCATGAGACAAGTGCTCGGGCCTGGTGCACTGGGAAGACCCAGAGGAATCGGGTGGAGAGGGAGGTGGGAGGGGGGATCGGGATGGGGAATACGTGTAAATCTATGGCTGATTCATATCAATGTATGACAAAACCCACTGAAATGTTGTGAAGTAATTAGCCTCCAACTAATAAAAAATAAAATAAAATAAAAATAAAGTGGTATCATCTGCATATCTGAGGTTGATGATATTTCTCCTGGCAATCTTGACTCTAGCTTGTGATTCATCCAGCCCAGGATTTCACATGATGTACTGTGCATATAAGTAAAATAAGCAGGGTGACAATATATGGCCTTGAGGTACTCCTTTTCCAATTTTGGACCAGTCTGTTGTTCCATGTCTGGTTCTAACTGTTGCTTCTTGACCTACATACAGTTTTCTCAGGAGGCAGGTCAGGTGGTCTGGTATTCTCATCTCTTTAAGAATTTCCCACATTTTGTCATGATCCACAGAGTCAAAGGATTTAGCATAGTCAATGAAGTAGGACATGTTTTTCTGAAATTCCCTAGCTTTTTCTATGAGCCAGTGATGCTGGCAATTTGATCTCTGGTTCCTCTGCTTTTCCTAAATCCATCTTGTACATCTGGAATTTCTTGGTTCACATACTATTGAAACCTAGCTTGAAGGATTTTGAGCATTACCTTGCTAGCATGTGAAATATATATCAAGAATGTGCCCTCATCTTCTCCTGTGAGAACACTAAATTCACAATGATTGCTGAACAATCATTGACAGGAGGATGTTGGAAGCCACCAAAAAAAGATACCCCAGGTCCAAGGACAAAAAAGTCACAAGTAGATGGTAGGGGAGCCACAATCACATTAAAATCAAACTCCAAACTCACCAGAGATTTTGGAGAGCACAAACAAAACCATGGGCACACCGGGACCCAGGGGAAAGGAGCAGGACCCCCACAAGAGACTGAGCCAGACCTGCCTGAGTGTTTGAGAGTCTCCTGCAGAGGCATGGGTCAGGAGTGGCCTGCTGCTGGGGCAGGGGCACTGGCAGCGGCAGTCCTGGGAGGCACAGCGTGTGGCATAAGACCTCTTGGAGGAAGTTGCCATTAGCCCTACCGTGGGGCCTGTAGACCTAACATAAAGCCGCTGGGTAAGTGACTCACAAATTGGAGAACAATTATACCAAAGAAGTTCTCACACTGTTGGGAAGGTTCTAGGCCCCACATCAGACTTCTCAACGTGGGGATCCAGCAAAGGGACTGGGAATCCCCAGGGAATCTGACTTGGAAGGTTGGTGGAATTTGATTACAGAACTTCCAAGGACTGGGGGAAACATAGCCATCCATCAGAGCTCCCTCTAAAACCTTGGGTAGTTCCCCAGGGCCCCTCCTCCATGACTTGAACTCTAATCCTTGACTACTGAGTAGCCTAGGGCAGTCAGAAACTCCACGCTGCTTTTCAGAAACCTTCTGCCCAACTTTTTAGCCTCCTATACGTCACAGCTTCAGAATTCAACAAAATTCTTTTTTTTTTTTTTTAATTTTTTTATTAGTTGGAGGCTAATTACTTCACAACATTTCAGTGGGTTTTGTCATACATTGATATGAATCAGCCATAGATTTACACTTATTCCCCATCCCGATCCCCCCTCCCATCTCCCTCTCCACCCGATTCCTCTGGGTCTTCCCAGTGCACCAGGCCCGAGCACTTGTCTCATGCATCCCACCTGGGCTGGTGATCTGTTTCACCATAGATAGTATACATGCTGTTCTTTTGAAACATCCCACCCTCACCTTCTCCCACAGAGTTCAAAAGTCTGTTCTGTATTTCTGTGTCTCTTTTTCTGAAAAAAAAACAACACCTGACCAGTTGGATTCAGTTTTCTGCCCCTTCCAGCTCTAACTTGTATCTTCAGATGCACAGGATTACCAAATGCTCTGATGGTTGGTTTCTCAGCCTTCCAGCAGCTGTTCTTTGCCCAAGACTTTTATTGCACATTCAGCCACATACCCTGAGCCCAGAATTGTGAAATATCCCTTGGAAAAACATATCTGCACAATGTCAGTTCAACTCTCCATGGTTTTTCCCTCTCCAGAATCTTGACCTCTCAAGTTCTAAGGTGGCTTAGCAGCTTTCCCAATACCCATAAAAAGATTTTATTTGTTGTTGCTGTTTTGTCCAACTTCTCTCTAGTTGTTCTAAAAGAATGCATTTTTTGATGTATGGCAAAAACCATCACAATATTGTAAAGTAATTATCCTTCAATTAAAATTAATTTTTAAAAAATGAAATGTAAGAGAAATTGGACAAAAAATTGAAAAAGTTGAACAAAAAAGAGCAAGCAATTCTACCAATAGAAATTCTATGAAATAAATTACAGTAAAATTATGCCATAAAAAGAAAGAATGCACTCTTTCTGCCAAAGTTACTCTATCATGCTAAAAGTAGAAGCTCCAACCACAGAGTTCAAGAGCTTCCCCTTCAGTGAAGCTACTGATTATGCTTTAGAAAGTTAGATTGCTCAATAAGAGAGTTTTCCTCTCTCTCTTTTTTAAATCAGGTATATGATGGTCTCTAAATATTAACTATATAGTAATTAGTATGTCCTTTGGCAAAATGTGAATTTAAATTAATTAAGAGAAATTTCCATTGGACTATTTTCTCAAGAAACAAGTAAGAAAAATAAATATACAAAATAAAAAACAAACATGTAATTAATAAAGGACATTGAAAGCAAACTTTATTCAAGATTGAAGCAAAAAGAGAATCTGGCAAGGTTTTCATGGAAATGGAAAATAAATAAATTATACAGTTGGTACTCAATCAGTGTTAAAAAAAAAGCAAAATGTTAATTTTATTTCATTTATTCATATTGGTATAAATAAACTAAAATATTTATAAAACAAAAATAGAATACTTTCAAAAGTGTTATACCTTAGTAAACTGTTAACAGAGGTTTCTTTTTTTAACCTCAGGGATACAGAATTGAATTAATATTAATTTCATGGCAAGTTATCATTAGCCATCTAAGTTAAGCCTAATCAACATTTTTAATGTATTCATTGTCTTTTTCCCTTATTTCTGCCCCCAGTCTCCAATTCTATTTTCTTTCTACATCATAAGCTCTGTCCTTTATGTATTAATATAATGTATGGCCTTACGGTCTACTTTTCATACATGTATTGTCCTTGAAAATATGTGGTATTACTTTGTGTATTTCTTAATTTACAAACACGAAACTATGCTATCAACTGCATTCTTTCAGTTTTTGTACAATCTTGTTTATGAGGTCTATCCATATTGCTCTATGAAAATTCAGTTCATTTCTTCTGGTCATCACATCATATTCAATCATATGCTTATATATTTTCCTTATCCATTCCTTTATGAAGGACATGTAAGTTGCCTCCAGCTCTTGGCTACCATGAGCAACTGCAGAGAACATCCTGAGCATGTCTATTTGTGCATTAGGTAAAACTCCTGAAAGGAACTGCTTCATCGTAGCATATACACATATTTAACTTTATTGAATATTGACAGTCTGCTCTCCAGAACAGCAGCATTGTACCATTCCACCATAAACAGTTTCCTAGTATTTCTACCTGCTCCTAATATTATCTGATGATCTAATGAGGATACATCAATCTCTCATCTTAATTCACATCATAAATGTAAGTCTTTCCCCCAATCATTAATCAAGAAAAGCTATTTTAATTAGAATTCCAGAATTTTTGAGGAAACAAACATTTTCATAGCCTGCCAGCTTCCTCTGTCCATGGGATTCTCCAGGCATGAATACTAGAGTGGGTTGCCATGCCCTCCTCCAGGGGATCTTCTCAACCCAAGGATTGAACCCACGTCTCCTGAGTCTCTTGCATTGGCAAGTGGGTTCTTTATCACTAGTGCCACCTGAGAAGCCCCAATATATATGTAGAAAAATTAATTCCACATATAGAAAAATCAGTTTTGTAAGAGAAGAGGAAAGAGGAGGAAAGTTAACCTACAAAATATGAAACTATATTACACAGTTACAATAATAAAAACAGCTGTTTCTATTGCAGGAATAGACCATTGAAAGAGAACTGAAATTAAAAAACAGACCATGGATATATGGGAATTTTGAAAATAATAATAACAAGAATATATGGAAGACAATATTGTCACAATTCTTCCTTTCATTTTGGCCCCTGTCATAATTTCACTGGATTTCCCTTGTAGCTCAGTCAGCAAAGAATCTGCCTGCAGTGCAGGAGACCCAGGGTTCGATCCCTGGGTTGGGAAGATCCCCTGGAGAAGGAAATGGCAACCCAATCCAGTATCCTTGCCTGGAAAATCTCATGGACAGAGGAGCCTGGTGGGCTGCAGTCCATGGGGTCGCAAAGAGTCAGGCACAACTGAGCGACTAACACTTACTCACTTACTTATTTATAGTTTCACTGGGGCTTCCCAGATGGCTCAGTGGTAAAGACTCTGCCTGCCAATGCAGGAGCTTCAGGAGATGTGGGTTTGATCCCTGGGTCAGGAAGATCCCCTGGAGGAGGAAATAACAAACCACTCCAGTATTCTTGCCTGGGAAATCCCACAGAGGAACCTGGCAGGCTACAGTCCATGGGGTCACAGAGTCAGACATAACTGAGTGACTAACACTTTCACTTTCTTTCACTACAGTCCATGGGGTCACAGAGTCAGACATAACTGAGTGACTAACACTTTCACTTTCTTTCACTAATTTGGCCATAGGACTTGCTTTGGTCAATGGAATGTGAGTGAATATGATATGAGCAGAGGCTTTACATGTGATTCGTGGCTTGGCTTCTCTTGTATAGCTGCCATCTGCCATGAAACACACACACACAGAGGATACACATATCACAGAAAGAGCTAACACAAATAGTAATAACCAATACTTACTATAGACTTTTTATTTACCAGGTACTGTCCTAAGTGCTTTAGTTGTGACAACACAATTACTTACTTACCCCAGTCACCTCATGAAGTAAGTGCTATTATTATCATCATTTTACAGAAGAGGCAACTGAAACATAGAACTTGCATAAGATTGTAGAATGAAATCGGAATTCGAGGTAATACTACAATACAATGGGGGAAATGAATTATTTAATACATGCTGTTGGGAAAATAGTTTATCCTATTAATTTTAATAATAATTTCACATCAATTTTTAAAAAGGTAAATTTGATATCAATCAAAGGCCTAAGTGTGGAATGCTAAGAGAATGAAGGACTATATCTCTATGATCTTTGAGAGTGGAAAAACTTGTTTAAAGAGGCTCGAAAAGCACAAATTTTAAGGTAAAAATGAAAGGATCTGACTACACTAAAATAAAGGATTTCTTAAAATAAGAAAACCATAGAAAAAGTTAAACACCCAGGGATCCCATTTGCAGAAGGTATTTGTAATGTCAACAACAACAAGGTTTTACCAATTAGGCCAGTGGTCAGCAAGCTTTTCCTATAAAAACCCAGACACTGAATATTTTAGGTCTTGGGCATCAGACTGTTGCAACTACTCAATTCTGTTATAGTCAGACAATCCCATGGACAGAGGAGCCTGGCAGGCTACAGTCACAGGGTCGCAACGAGTTGGACGCGACTGAAACAAGTTAGCACGCACTCACACACAAAGGCAAACATAGACAAGCCGTAAACGAGTGGGCATGACTGTGCCCCAGTAAAAACAGAACAAGTCCCATATGATATCAGCAGTGCGAGAGGATTCTGGTTTCTGGTTTCTCCATATCATCCCCACATCTGACGTCCTACTTTTGTCATTCTGATCGATACAAAGTGGTAAGTCTGTTGTTTTAAATTTTCTAGTAACCACATTTTTAAAAGTAAAATAGAAACTGGGTAAATTAATTTTAATGATAAATATTCTTTACCCTAATATATCAAAATATTTTCATCTTAACATGTAATATTAATGAGATATATTTATGCATATGTATTTTAGGTCTATGGCACATCTCAATTCAAACTAGCTAAGGGCAACTTTAGAAGAAACTCAATGGAAAGTCAGAATTACTAATTTCTATTACCCTGGATCCCTGAATGACCATGTGGGAATAAAAACCTTCCCTCCATACAGTCTGTGTGTATTAGTCACTCAGTTGTGTCCGATTCTTTGCGACCCCATGAACTATAGCCCACTAAGGCTTCTCCGTCCATGGAATTCTCCAGGCAAGAATACTGGAGTGGATCTCCATTCCTTTCTCCACCATACAGCCTAATCATATAGAATTTATGTGTGTAAGAAATAAATTTCTATTAAGCCACTGAAATTTTGGTTGTTTTGTATCACTGATGAATACAGAAATTAGAACCTGGAAGTTGGGTGTTGCAAAAGAAAATCTAAATTGTATGGCATTGGCTTAAACATGGAGAGGTAGTGAGGAAAATACTATGATTCTGGGGGAGTGGATATCCCATTCATGCAATGGTGGGATCCCTGGTGGCTCAGACGGTAAAGAATCTGCCTGCAATGCAGGAGACCTGGGTTCGAACCCTAGGTCGGGAAGATCCCCTGGAGAAGGGAATAGCTACCCATTCCAGTATTCTGGCGTGGATAATTCCATGGACAGGGGAGCCTGGTGGGTTACAGTCCATGGGGTTGCAAAGAGTGGGACACAACTGAGCAACTAACACACACACACATAAGCAATGGCAAAATATTTGGTAAACTATTGTCTGAGATAACTTGAAAGACAAACCAGGTATCTATGAGGTCCATAGCTTAGGGGAAGACATTGAGAAAACAAAAAGTTAACTGAATGTTACAGTTCTTGCGGATTATATTTAGCAAGTTATTAGAAAACAAAATGATCTCATGTAAAAATTAGCTAATTTCAAGCAGAAATAAAAAGAACCCAGAATATGGGGCCTAGGAGGGTTACAAAAGCTAGACAGAAGGAAATAGGATTGAGAAAACTCTTATGGAACCAAGGTAAGACTTAGCCAGGTAGCAGAGAATAAATTAAGATGTTGGCTCTCCTTCTCAAGCCTTATGGCCTTAACATAGCTATAATTATATTAATAGAAAGAGGCATGGCATCAAGGAAGCAAAAATTAAATTAAGATTGAGAATTACGTCTGTGAAAGAATTTAGCTGTGGTTACAGGCCCAAGGAATTGACTAGAAGCAAATTGACCAGAAACCTATAATGTTTTGGAAGGAATTATTTGTCTAGAACCAAAAACAGAGTTAAAAATAGAATCTACTAAAAATGCATTGAAGGAGCTTCCCAGATGGCTCAGTGGCTAAGAATCTGCCTACCAAGCAGGAGACATGGGTTCAATCCCTGGGTCAGGAAAATCCCCTGGAGAAGGGAATGGCAACCCACTCCAGTATTCTTGCCTGAGGTCACAAAAGAGCCAGACACTTAGCAACTAAAAAACAACAGCAAAAAAGCATTGACTCTTCTAGTCTTCAACCTTACAGCCTTCAAGTTTACATAGCTGCAAGCAGGCTGAGAAAACTATGTAGTCCCCAAGAAAAGTTTACTCCTCAACTGCCTCTTCAACTACAGCCATGAAGGTGGTCTGTGTCTGTGTGTCCTCATCTTTTCTTGTAAGGACTTAAGTGATTGTATTTAGGGCCTATCCTAATCCAATATGATCTCAACTTAATCACATTAGCAAAGACCCTATTTCCAAATTAGGTCACATTCTGAGGTTGAGATTGGACATGAGTTTAGAGGGGACAATATCTGTATAGTCTGTCATCTGGTTCCCCCTGAACTTACATCCACCCATGTACAAAATACAGTCACCCATCCTACAGTCCCCCAAAGTCTTAACTCATTGCAACATTAAATCTAAATCCAAAATATTGGATCTCACAATGATTCCAAATCATGTCATCTAAATCAGATATGGGTGACACTCTGGGTATGGTCCATCATGGGGCAAAATCCTTTTCTGTCCACAGACCCATGAAACTAGAAAACAAATTGTCTGCTTTCAAATACAATGATGGAACAGTCATGGGATAGAAATTCCCATTCCTAAACTAGGAAAAAAAAAACACATTAGAAGTACACAGATTACCTTTCTAAAACAGTTCACCACCCAGAAAGACAAATTCTATTAGGTTTCAAGAATTTTAAGAATAATCCTTTGTGGCTTGATGTTCTGTTCTCTCGGTCCTCTTAGGTGGTAGCCCCACCCTCTCTGGCCTCTGCATTCACAGTTCTGCTCTCAGAGGCATTCTTCCTTCATTCATCCTGTCTCTGTCCCCTTCTGTCCAGGCTGGCAGTGTTTCTGTTGGTGCAAAATTCTCCAAAACCTTGTCAGTCCTCCATGAGTGTCAAGAGAATCCATCAGACACAAGGGTTCCTGGATAACCTTGTCTCTGTTGCTGGTTGCTGCTGAGATGGTTGATAAGATCCGTAAGTCACAGACACCTGATTGCTGTAGCAAAGTGTTGTCCACTCACACCCTTGGCCCTATTCCAGAGTACGCTATCTGGGTAGACTAAGAATTTTCCAATTCATCATTTGCAGGTTCTGTTTTCCTTAACCTTTTATTTCTCAAATTTACATCTTCTCTTATTTTGCGTGCATGCACGCTAAGTCATTTCAGTTGTGTCTGACTCTTTGTGACCCTATGGACTGTAGCCCACCAGGCTCCTCTGTCCATGGGATTCTCCAGGCAAGAATAGTGAAGTGGATTGCCATGCCCTCCTCCAGGGGATCTTCCCGACCCAGGGATTGAACTCATGTCTCCTGCATTGCAGGCAGATTCTTTACCTGCTGAGCCACCCAGGAAGCCCCTTTCTTATTTTACTGTAAGTGAAAAGGCGAAACCAGTCTCCACTTTCTACGTGTTGCTTGGAAATCTACTCATGTTCAACTCTTTAAAAAAATTTTTTTTATTTCTTTTCTTTGTTAAAATTTTATTTATTTATTCTTTTTTGGCTGTGCTGGGTCTTTGTTGCTGCACGGATTTTTCTCTAGTCGCAAGTGGGGGCTACCATCTACTTGCGTGCAGATTTCTCATTGCTGTGACTTCTCTTGTTGCGGAGCACAGGCTCTAGGGCATGCAAGCTTCAGTAGTTGCAGCTCCTGGGCTCTAGAATGTAGGCTGTAGTAGTTGTGGTGCACAGGCTTAGTCACCCCACGGCAGGTAGGATCCTCTCAGACCAGGGACTGCACCCACATCTACTGCACTGACAGGCGGACTTTTCACCACTAAGCCACCAGAGTAGCCCCAAGTTCATCTCTTATAAATTATTTTCACTCAAAGCAGAACATAATGCAGCCAAGTTTGTTGTTGCTTTATTATAAGGATTACCTTTCCTATAGTGTTCAATAACATATTCCTCATTTAAGTCTGGGACTTCACCAGAACTATTCTATCATTCATGTTTCTAATAACATTCTGTTAGTGATATTTGTATGCCCTAAGAGAAGAGAAGCTTTCTCTGTAGGGTTCTCTTCCTTTTGGACATTCATCAGAATTATGTTTTACTTCTTTTCCTACCAACCATCTCTTCAAGGCTATCTAGGCTTTTTTCTAAGATGCACTTAAAAATTCTTCCAGCCTCAAAAAGGGTAGAAAATAAATTTCTGAGGTTTAGGCCACCCACTCTGTGGTATTTTATTATGGCAGCCCTAACAAACTAATATACCTTGTATAAGTGAAATCATATAGTCTTTTGTCTTTTTGTGACTGGCCTATTTCACTTACCATAATGTCCTCAAAGTTCATCCCTGTCATAGCATATGACAGGTTTCCTTTTGTAAAGCTGAATGCTATTGTCTTGTACATAAATACCACATTTTGTTTATCCATGCATCTGTTCATGGACATTTGGGTTGCTTCCTCCTCTTGGCTATTGTGAATATTGCTGTTATGAACATAGGTGTGCAAATACCTGTTCAAGACCCAGCTGTCAATATTTCTGTGCATAGGCCCAGAAGTAGAATTCCTGGATCACATTGTAATTCAATTTAAAACTTTTTGAGGAAATGTCATACTGTTTTCCTTAGCAGTTACAGCATTTTACAGTCACACCAGCAGTGCACAAGGGTTCCAATTCTTCAGGTCCTCACCAATACTTCTTATTTTGGTTTTTGCTTTTTGGGTTTGTTTGATAGTAATCATCATTATTGGCTGCATGGCAAAATCACAATGGTGTGATCACTCACCTAGAGCCAGACATCCTGGAATGCAAAGTCAAGTGTGCCTTAGGAAGCATCACTACAAACAAAGCTAGTGGAGGTGATAGAATTCCAGTGGAGCTATTTCAAATCTTAAAAGATGATGCTGTAAAATGCTGCACTCAATATGTCAGCAAATTTGGAAAACTCAGCAATGGCTACAGGACTGGAAAAGGTCAGTTTTCATTCCAATCCCTAAGAAAGGCAATGCCAAAGAATGTTCAAACTACTACACAATTGCACTCTTCTCACATGCTAGTAGTGTAATGCTCAAAATTCTCCAACCAGGCTTCAGCAATACATGCACCGTGAACTTCCAGATGTTCAAGCTGGTTTTAGAAAAGGCAGAGGAACCAGAAATCAAATTGCCAACATCTGCTGTATCATCAAAAAAGCAAGAGAGTTCCAGAAAAACATCTATTTATGCTTTATTGACTATGCCAAAGCCTTTGACTGTGCAGATCACAATAAACTGTGGAAAATTCTGAAAGAGATGGGAATACCAGAACACCTGACCTGCCTCTTGAGAAACCTGTATGCAGGTCAGGAAGCAACAGTTAAAACTGGACATGGAACAACAGACTGGTTCCAAATCAGGAAAGGAGTACATCAAGGCTGTATATTGTCTCCCTGCTTGTTTAACTTATATGCAGAGCACATTATAAGAAATGCTGGGCTGGATGAAGCTCAAGCGGGAATCAAGATTGCCAGGAGAAATATCAATAACCTCAGATATGCAGATGACACCACCCTTATGGCAGAAAGTGAAGAAGAACTATAGAGCCTCTTGATGAAAGTGAAAGAAGAGAGTGAAAAAGTTGGCTTAAAGCTCAACATTCAGAAAACTAAGGTCATGGCATGTGGTCCCACCACTTCATGGCAAATAGATGGGGAAACAGTGGAAACAGTGGCTGACTTTATGTTTTGGGGCTCCAAAATCACTGCAGATAGTGATTGCAGCCATGAAATTAAAAGACGCTTACTCCTTGGAAGGAAAGTTATGACCAACCTAGACAGCATATTAAAAAGCAGAGGCATTACTTTGCCAACAAAGGTCCGTCTAGTCAAGGCTATGGTTTTTCCACTAGTCGTGTATGGATGTGAGAGTTGGACCATAAAGAAAGCTGAGCTCTGAAGAATTGATGCTTTTGAACTGTGGTGTTGGAGAAGACTGTTGAGAGTCCCTTGGACTGCAAGGAGATCCAACCAATCCATCCTAAAGGCAATCAGTTCTGAGTGTTCTTTGGAAGGACTGATGTTGAAGCTGAAACTCCAATACTTTGGCCATCTGATGTGAAGAACTGACTCATTTGGAAAGACCCTGATGCTGGGAAAGGTTGAAGGCAGGAGAAGGGGATGACAGAGGATGAGATTGGTTGGATGGCATTACCGACTCAATGGACATGAGTTTAAGTAAACTCCAGGAGCTGGTGATGAACAGGGAGGCCTGGCGTGCTGCAGTCCATGGGGTCGCAAAGAGTCAGACACAACTGAGTGACTTAACTGAACTGAATCATCCTTATCAGGGCATGGTAATATCTTGCTTCTGTTTTGATTTGCATTTCCTTAACAGAAATTTAGAAATTCTGTATTTTTAAAAAATGACGACTAAGATTTCTTTGCAATACCACTTACATTCACTATATTGGAAAAATTTATCAGACAATGAAAGTGAAAGTCGCTCAGTCGGGTCCAACTCTTTGTGACCCCATGGACTTTACAGTCCATGGAATTCTCCAGGCCAGAATACTGGAATGGGTAGCCTTTCCCTTCTCCAGGGGATCTTCCCAACCCAGGGATCAAACCCAGGTCTCTCACATTGCAGGCAGATTCTTTACCAGCTGAGCCACACGGGAAGCCCAAGAATACTTAAGTGGGTAGTTTATCCCTTCTTCAGTGGAATTGAACCAAGGTCTCCTGCATTGCAGGCGGATTCTTTACCAACTGAGCTATCGGGGAAGCCCAGTCCTACAATACCAAGGGCTAATGAGAACAGAGATTTTAAAAACTCCTACACTTTCCTGGCAGCCATGTACATTATAAACAATCTCTTTGGAAAACAATTTGGCTTTATTTTGTACAGTAAACATTTGCTGCCTATGATTAAGTGACTGCTTTCCTGGGCAGTCCATTCCTACCCCTGCAGTGGTTTTCAAAGCTTTTGTCACCACTCACTTGTGTGTTCTGTGATCAGTTAACTGGGAGTCATAACTAGCATTTTTGTAAACACTGAAGAGGTAAATATCATTTCATTATTTTGTGAAACTTTTGTTTCATATATGTGAGCATGTTTACTGGTTGAATACAGCAATCGCCTTTCTTATGCTATGAATAGTGGTCAAAAAGTTCAAACACGTCTCATTTTAAATACTTGCACATATGCACCAGGAGAGTGTATACAAATGTTTGTAGCAGTACTTTTCACAACAAAACTTGGAAACAAATCAAATGACCAGTGGACTTGTAAGTCTGTGGTATATTCAAAACACAACTTTATAAAACAATAATGACTGCATGAGACTTACAAGCATCACAAGTGAAAAAAGACCTCAAATACTGATACTTTTAGAAAGCTCAAGAACAAGTAAAGGTGAACAATATGCTGCTGAGGAATACACACATGGTGAGGGATTAATAACTACAAATTAATAATTAGAGAATAAGAAAATTAGGGAATACACTTGGCAAGTAGATGAAACATGGAAGAAAAATGATAGATTCAATACCATTGGTGGTGTACCAGTTCTTTAGGTGGATTCACAGATACTTATCATTATGCAACATAATTTAAATCTGTACTTATCGTGTGCACATATAATTATATAATTTACACATTTATAAAATGCCCCCCATCCATGTAAATCCTCTACCTTTTAGCACAATAGTGAGTTGATGTTCCCAAACGAAGAAACACTGAATTTGCAACAACAACAACAAAAAAAATAGCTTAAGAAGTTAAGACAACAGGGCACGGGTGGGGAGATGCTTATCTGCATGCCAAGGGTCACATGTACCGGTTCAGGTAACCATTTGTTGTTCAGCTGCTAAGCCCTGTCCAAATCTTTGCAACCCCAGGACTGCAGCATGACAGGCTCCTCTGTCCTCCACTATTTCCTGGAGTTTGCTCAAACTCATGTCCATTGAGTTGGTGATGCTATCTAACCATCACATCTTCTGCCGCCACCTTATCCTTTTGTTTCAATTTTTCCCAGCATCAGGGTCTTTTCCACATGTATGTGACCATAGTTTTAAAGTTTCTTGAGACCAGGGCATAGGGTAGGGAATGATCATGAACAGCTGTATCACTACCTTAGGCGTGAGAGTTAATTATGTGCTTTTCTTGCTTTCACGGCAGAAAGAAATCGCAATTCATTAAACTTTGTCAGTGATGTGTATACCCAGTATATCCCCACTTCAGCCAAGTCAGCATAATATACACTCATGATGGGTCCTTTAGCCCTAAACTATTAACTATGGAAAGAGTGATTCATCTAAGCCATACCTCTCAATCATTAATTTAAAATTGGAACAAACTTTCAGTGGTTTCCTAATTTTCTTTACATTATCTTGGGGCAGCTCATCCAAACTTCCCATCAAGCAACTCATTCATTTCTGATCAGTGGCTCACAAAAACCAAAACAGCAGTTGCGGGGAAGGGAAGAGACAGTGCCAGGGAGAAACCCCCAGGAGAAAGGGGTTGTGGAAGCTGAAAAATGGAAAATGTGCGCAGTAAGAAGTCCAAAATAACATCCAAAACTGGGGGGAAACTTTCAAAGGTTCCTTTGTGTGCAATAAGGAAATTCAGATTAAGAAATCCATTTTTTTATAAAGACAATAAGTAAAACATACAACTTCAGCAAAACCCACCACAAAGATGGCGATGGGACGAAGCCCCTACTCCACCCACGGCCAGAGGCTCTCGCCTCACATTTCCCACAAACCCCTCCGCGCGGCCCGCTGGCCGAAACCTGTCCGGCCTGCTTTCTGCCACCGCGCACGCGCGGCGCGACGTCACGTGCGCTCCCAGGGCTCAGCGGAGCTGGCGGGAGGGGCCTTGCCAACTTCCGCCGCCGCGTCGCTGCTGAGCTCGAAAGGCGGGTTCTCGGTGCCTCCGCGGCGGGGTAGCCGGAGGTCGCGAGGCCGATCGAGGGACGCGAGGTGGCGCGGCCATGGGACTGCGCCGAGCCCGGTGACAGCAGGGAGCCGAGCGGCCCGGGCCCTGAGCGCGTCTCCTCCGGGGGGCCTCGCCCTCCTGCTCGCGGGGCCGGGGCTCCTGCTGCCGTTGCTGGCGCTGCTCCTGGCGGCGGCGGCGGCCAGAATAATGTCAGGCCGCCGCTGCGCCGGCGGGGGCGCGGCCTGCGCGGGCGCGGCGGCCGAGGCCGTGGAGCCGGCCGCTCGCGAGCTGTTCGAGGCTTGCCGCAACGGGGACGTGGAGCGAGTTAAGAGGCTGGTGACGCCCGAGAAGGTGAACAGCCGCGACACGGCGGGCAGGAAGTCCACTCCGCTCCACTTCGCCGCAGGTAAGCGAGGCCAGCGCCGCCTTGCCTCGCCCCAGACCCCACCTGCGTACCCGGGTTCGCAGGCCCGAAACCAGACACAGTGCTCCTCTCTCCCCGGCCTTTCCCCGTGGGATTCCGGTCCCGGTTCTCTTGTTGTCGTCGAATGGGAGGTGAGGAGACCCCTAGGGTTTAGGGGGTGAATGTGCCACAGTCACTGGAAGAAGTTGTTGTGGGGTTTTTTTGCTTTGTTTTGTTTCGACAATACCTGTACCCACTTCCGGTCTTACTACCCTAAAAGGCCTCTACAGGCTAGAAAGAGTAGGGGACGAAGTAGACCTTGTGATTTTTAAAGGCCAGTTATCTCCCAAACCTACCTATCTTGCACTTTCCACTATAACTCTTAAAAATCCTTTGTGTTAACGTTCTTAAGGCTTTCGTAAAATGCAGGGATGTAATTTAGGAGGATCAGTTTAATAGTCCATTGACACATTAGCGTTAATGGGTTTACGTGGGTAGCAGTCATTGGGAAGTTTCTGGAGACTGGAACTGGAAATAGTCAAGTTTGGGAGAGCCGAGGTCTGACTTAGGCTGGGTGCGGGATGCGTGCAGGTAGTCTCTGCCAGACATAAGTTGGGGTGGAGAGTAGTATAATGCCAGCAAAATGGTGCGGGGACTCTAGCTTGGGTCTAGATTTTAAATTGGAAGTAACTTCGCGTCATCCTGAGATTTAGATCGTTTGAATTACACACATACACACTTATAATACATATTTTTATGTATGTTTACTAGGTTCACTTTATGACATGTGTATTAAATTTAGGAATATAAAAACTAGAGACGGGACACAGCTTATTTCTATGAAGCATTTATACTTTTCTCTTGGAAGAAGGATTGTGATTATGTCTGTCCTCAAGTGAGCCATGCCTGACTTGGAATTGGGAATAGATTCTCCTGTTTTCAATAATGCTGATTTTTCATATCGTGTATTACATGATTATTTAAAGTATTTTTTTTGGAAAAGCAGAAGTGTATTTTTTAAAGCACTCTGGAATGATGAGCCGAGAAACATAAGAAAGATTTCCTTGTTCACAAGCATTGCTTCTACACTTTCATTGGGAAATGTGTTTGTCTTAACCTGTACCTGATTTAGAATGTAAATACTACTGAGAAGTATGCTTTCTCCATCAATTACAAATTTGTTGGGTTCCCATTGAGGAGCTTTTTAAGGGAGAAGGTTTTGAGGACCATTGGTGGGAGAACTAGGAACAGCCTGTGGGCAGTGGAAAGGGAAGAGAAGAATACTAAAGTCTAATCTTACGTTTAGCTAGTTTTGCCTAAAATTTTGATGATCACCGCTGTCTCTAACTTGAATTGTCCTGCTTGTCCATGTAGTCAACATTTAAGCAACTGATTTGGGAAACCGTCATAACCGACTGATACATAATCCAAAGGGTAGTGTTACTCAGATTCTGTTTGCTTGATCTGTGGGATAAAAATAACCAAAGAAGATCTTAGTTGCTACCTTTCAAGAATTTGTTGCATTAATGAGTTCATATCTGAAAATAGTAATATTTAGAGACTTAAGGTTATGGATTAGCTTCCTGTTGACCTTGTTCCTCTCAACCATCCCACCCTGAGCTCTATCCCAACAACAAAGCACTTTTTACCAAACTGAAGTGGAAAACTTTGTGGTTTGTTCAAACTGAAATGGAAAACTTATTTTAGGAACCAGTTACCCCTCACAATTTACCCAAATTATCAGGTACAGGTTATAAGATTAAGAATTTGAAGTATGAAAGAAAGTAATAAAAATTACTAATTGTCTATATTAAACCAGAGTTTTAAAGCTCTGCATTTAAACCCAGGTGTATAAGAAACTTTAATTAACTCTGTAAATTCTATCTGAATTATTAAGATTAATGAGAGAGAACCTTCTTGCTCAAATTTTTAAATAAATGCATCCAGCTGCATTTTCTCTTTTTCTTTTTTTTTTTTTTTTTTTGCATTTTTTCTTAATATGTGGAGAATATATTTTATAAACTCTTTGTAGGTAGTGCGTTATTAGTTATGTTAACATGCACATAAGCATGTCATTGGAAGTTCACTGTAGGTGGGATTGTGTAACTGCCTGACCAAACAGTGTCATGTGTTTGTACATTGTAGGGTAAGCTGTAGGGGAACATTTTTTTTTTAAGCCAGTTAAAACTTGGACATTTTATGGAAGGTGGGTAGGTATGATTTTGTCTTTTTGTTTCAATTCCAAGGAACAGGAATGAGAGATCGGTGGAAAGGAAAATGAATCATGATAGAACAGTTTAGAGAATTTGGTCTGTCTTTTCATCTAAAATATTTAGTTCAGTTAAACAATAGTTGCTAGCCCTAAAGGAGTTAAGTTCTTGTGTCAAATGGAAAAAATAATCAGATGAACAGTAACTTTTCTGTT
This sequence comes from Cervus canadensis, assembly GCF_019320065.1. Classification (NCBI taxonomy): domain Eukaryota; kingdom Metazoa; phylum Chordata; class Mammalia; order Artiodactyla; family Cervidae; genus Cervus; species Cervus canadensis. Next base: position 36,969,774 of record NC_057393.1, on the reverse strand, counting down.
TTCAGACTAGATTCCATTTCTTAAATAAGTATGCCTCTAGAAGTCACTGCTTGTCAGAAGTTTCCTCTTCAATCCCCCTGCCACCAGCCCCTTACCTATCCCCTCCCCCCAACACACACACAGAGGGTGTGAATGAGTTTTTTGTGACACATTACAAAACTTGCAGAGGCAAGTTGGTGGTAGGAAAGCTGCAGCTCTAATTTTGCTATAAGCAATAACATCTGAAATTCTTGACAGTATAATCCCCTAGAAAACAAAGCAGGTTTCAGTAAAGGAGATTGCTTCTCTGAACTTGGTTCTGAAAAAATGAAGAGGGCCAGAATCTTTGGGAGAAGGTCATCTTACTGTCCATCATAGCCAAAGAAAGAAATACACAGCATTCTCAAGAATCTTAGAACAGGAGAATAGAATTCTCTGACTTGAGAATCTTAAATATTCTTTAATATATGCAGAGAATTGTTCAATGGAAAAAAAAATTAAAATAACATTCAGTTCAAGGAATTCAGGTATAGAGATGGTGGAAAGAGATGATATATATGTATGTATATACTTGTAGTTGGAGAAGACAAGTTGAAAAAGAACTTGCATTGTTAAAGTTCTAGTTAAACAAAGTAACATTTGTTTTGTACTTAGTATGTTACTTTTCTGTATTTATAGTATGCTACTCAGCCATGTACTTTGGGCTAATCAGACCTCAGTTGCTACATTCATTTACGTATAAATTGTGTATATGAATTGCATATAAGAAAGCTTCCCACTCCCCCACACCAAGTGTGAACTAGAGCACCTGGAATTTCTTATACAAACAACTGATAGGAAACCTACTTATTCTAGAGGGAAAAGAAGACTAAGGCTAAACAGTGTTGCTATCCACATATGTGGAAGAAGTCAAGTAGACAAAGTGAGAGGATATGACTTGTGTGGCCTTTGCAGTCAAAGCTAGGGGCTAGTAGGTGAAAGGTTACAAGGAGTCAGACTGCCTTTAACAATCTACTCAACTGTGGGATTGGCTGGGAGTCTCTGAACAGTGGTTGAATTGGCACCTTTGAGAGGTGTAGAAAGGATTTTTGTATAAGAAAGGCAGTTGGACTGGTAGGTCAGAATCTGACTTGTATAAGAAAGTGAAATGATTCTTCCAATTGAAGATGTTAATAACTCAGCTGCCAAGGGGCTTCCCTGGTGGCTCAGACGGTAAAGAGACCCGGGTTTGATCCCTGGGTTGGGAAGATCCCCTGGAGAAGGAAATGGCAACCCACTCCAGTATTCTTGCCTGGAAAATTCTGTGGACAGAGGAGTCTGGTAGGCTACAGTCCATGGGGTTGTACAGAGTCAGACACACTGGGCAACTGACACTTTTACTTTCAGCTGCCAAGATGGAATAGCTCTTGTGATTACCACTGATACCCTTTCCCAAAGTGGTGATATTGAAGCCCTCCATTAATGTTTCAAAAGCATTTCCTTCTTTTGGCTGTAGGCCAACATCATAATTACGGGAGATCCACAAAAGTACCCCCATTTCTTACCTAGGGCTAGAATTATAGACTGTTTTCAGGATTGTTTTTTGCTGTAGGGGATAATTAAATCCTGTATAAGTAGAAAACCCCTGTATCAAAGACCAGTCTATTTAAGACTTCAGATTTTTTTTTTATTACCAGATCTCTTATTGTAGTATATTATCAAGACTTGAGTTACATCTTTTTCCTCAGCTGTTGGTGGATTTAGAGATAGGCAGTAGACCTCAGTAGCAGCCAGTTTGGAGTACTTGTTTCAATATTTCTGCATTCAGATAGTCAGACTTTGATCACCCTAGAGGCCATGGCATCCTTTCCAAAGTTTCTCCTACTCTGACCAGACTATTTGTCCTAAGTTGAACTAGACAAAGCCTTCTCCTCTGTATTCCTCATTCTCAACAAATACATTCAGGAAGTACTTCTTTCTGGATCTTATTAAACTAACGTTATTAGGTGGGTACAAAAGTAATTGTGGTTTTGGGCCATGAAATTTAAATCATCATAACTAGGCTCAAACACATGTCTATTAATAAAAATACAAACCATTACAATCAACACATTTTTGCCAATGAGAAATAAGTTTTTTCCTATAGTGTAAAAATCCATACCTAGGGTTTTGATGAGCTTTTGGAAAGCATTTTCTGCCTCCTACTGATTGTGGAAGTGTTTTCCCTGCAAAAAGTTGTCGCGAGATGCTTGAAGAAGTGGTAATCAGTTGGCGAGAGATCAGGTGAATATGGCAGATGAGGCAATACTTTGTAGCCCAATTCATTCACCTTTTGAAGCGTTGGTTGTGTGAGGTACAGTCGGGCGTTGTCATGGAAAAGAATTGTATCCTTTCCATTGATGATGCTGGCTACAAGCATTGCAGTTTTTGGTGCATCTCATTGATTTGATGAGCATACTTCTCAGATGTAATGGTTTCAGAAAGCTGTAGTGGATTCGATGGGCAGCAGATCATGAAACAGTGATCATGACTTTTTGGGGGTGCAAGTTTGGCTTTGGGAAGTGCTTTGGAGCAGCTTCTGAGTCCAATCACTGAGGTGGTCATCTCCAGTTTTTATGTAAAATCCACTTTTTCAGTCTGATTGAGAAATGGTTCTTTGTTTTTGAGTAGAGTAAAGAAGAAAACTCCTCAAAATGATGAGTTTTTTTTGTTTTTTTTTTTTTATTTGCGGTCAGCTTATGAGGCACCCACTTTTTTTCCCCATCTTTTGATTTTCTTCAGATACCAAACAACCATAGAATGATTGATGTTGAGTTGTTTGGCAATTTCTTGTGTAGTTGTAAAAGGATCAGCTTCGATGATTGCTCTTACTTGGTCTTTGTCAACTTCTGATGGCCGGCCACTACACTCCTCATCTTCAAGGCTCTCATCTCCTTAGAAAAACTTCTTGAACCACCACTGCACTGTAGTTCTTGGGCCAAATGCATTGTTGATGTTTTGAGTTGTCCCTGCTGCTTTATGGCCCAGACCCATTTTGAACTCGAATTAAAAAAATGACTCAAATTAGCTTTTTGTTTAACAGCATTTCTATAGTCTAAAGTAAATATAAAATAACCAGCAAGTAGTAAGTCATTAGCAAAAAAACATAAAACAAGAAATGTGCATTAAAATGATGTATAACATAACCACATTTATTTAAAAATGTATTCCACTATCAAATGGCAAAGTTCAACAATGTAAAACTGCAATTACTTTTGAACCAATCTAATAACAGTAAATGAGAAATATAAAATGTTTTCTTCTGACAAAGCTCTGTGTGATGCTTTGGGTTGGCAACATATAACTGTCACTGCATATTGGACCTGCTGCATCATCAGTGGCTCATTCTATCTTCAGGCTATAAAAAGGGGCTCTCAATGAAACTTCCTGAGTCTAAGTTGGTTTCTCTGTAGTGACTTCCAGTGCTTCACAGCTTTTTGGTAGCCATTCAGATGAAAGCATGTTTCCAGTATAGCAGGAAAATATGATACTGTTAACAGTAGTCATGGTTGGCAAGACAGTTCCTGGGACTGTGGAAACTGATGGCATCTGAATAGTAATGAAACAAAAGGGAAATTGCATCGACTACTTTCTTAGTTGTCACAAATCATTAACTTCATGTTTTCTGTGGAGGTTGTTTACTGTTTCAGCAGAGTATCATCTATACACTAAATAAATGTTTATCAAGTTCTCCTATATATCCAGTACTGGCCTTGTCCAGTGAACAGAAGTGAACAGGACATCTTGCCGGCCATTTTATTGATCAGCAAATTTAGTTTCCAAGTAAGCCTGTTTTGTTTCACTGTCAGGGCTCTATAGTGAATTCAAACTCAGTGTATGATTTCATCAGGATTTTCATGTTTGAAGATGAGTGCTATTACATAATTGTAAAATAAAATCACAGTGTATCCTGAGCAGCCATGACCACTGACTGTAGGCTTCTGATGCCTTTGTATAGAGATCCTTAGGATAGGGCGCTGGGCATCGACTCTGAGGATATGCCTATTCATGTTTTACCTGGCCAGTGAGAGCGTGATCAGAACATACCTTGCAAAACTTTTTTCTTCAAAAAATGAGTACTTAACAGAAATGCTTTGAATTATTCTTGAGACTGTAAGAATGGGGATTTTATCAGGGATTAGCTCTTAGAGTTTGGAAAGCCCTTAAATCTAAAGGTTTCACCAGACTTCCAAAAGTAGATTTTAAAATTTGAAATAGCTCCCTACTGACCCCTTCTAAATAATTCCTTTCATGTCAAGAAGTGACTCAAACACTCTAAATCTCAGACTCTTATCTACTCTCAGAATAGCAGCATGACCTCTATGCACATATTATAGTCCTTACACTGTGACTTGGAAAACATGCTGATCTCTCTGTCAGTCTCCAGATGGGTTTCAGACCTCTTAATGGCTAGGAAATCATGTTGATACAGTTGTTGAGGTGAAAGTCCTCATCCTTGTCTTGGACTGTTGCTAATTATGTAGATAAAATCACCTTAACCATTACTCCCCATATCGCCTCCCTAGCTAAAACTTCAATTTCAGTATTTAGTCAAACACATCAGTATTGATTCTCTCTTGTTAACTCTGATTTGAAGCAACTATCTTCTTTTCTCAGTGGTATTTTAACAAAAGGCTACTCTTGACCTTTCTTCAGCTTGATCACTAATCCTTGATAACAGATACCTTCCTGACACTATCTCATAAAACAACTAGATGTTCTACTATAGCTATTTCTATGCCCACCTCACACCCCTTTTTTGGGAAGTTACTCTGTGAGTCACCAGTTTGACTACTTCAGACAATATTACCACTGAAGAAATAGTGATCCTTCTCAAGGTCCTTGAGTACATCAAGTAACTTTCCAAAGAGATACCTTTACTAACTTTTCTTTATTCTGGTTCTTTTTCTCTTACTCTCCAAGTGAAGTCTTTAATAAAAGTTTTTCTTCCAGGTGCATGCTAAGTGGCTGAAATAGCAGAACCACTGATTGGGGCAGCTGGGGGTGGCGCACTTGGGAGGACAGTGTGATCACAGTGCCCAAGCTGTGATAAGGAATGTTCGGGTCAGACTGTCATGGCAGCAGATTTGACCTTTCTTCCTTGAAATTTTCCCTGTTGGCTTTTGCAGTGCTATTCTTTCTAAGTTTTACTTCTCCTTTTCTCCTTTTCTCGTACCACGATGTATTTTTTCAGCAAATATGAACAGATTTTTTTGTTGCTGTGTGCCAGGCAGTGTGCAGGACACTGGGGAGGTAGGGATGAATTAAGATAGACATTGACCCTCCTTTTGTGGACCTCAGGAGTTCAGGAGATTAGTTCTGAACAGTATTTACAAGTTTTAATAAGTACCAGAGGATACTGCTGTGAATAGCAAAGCCAAAAACCCCTGTGTTTTTTCTGGAGCTTGAGTTCTAATGGAGGAGAGGGGGAAACCAACTGAATTGATTGTATGACTGTGCAGAATGGACTGCTTTAGATAGAATGATGAGGGATGGCCCCTTTAAGGTGGAGACATTAGACAGTGAATAGAAAGGCAAAGAACAAGGGAGGAGGAGGCCAGGCAGACAGACAGCATACACTAAAGGAAGGTTGGCACACTCGATGAACCGAAAGAAAGCTGGATCGTAGTTCTGAAAGGGAAAAGTGGTTTGAAATGAAGATAGAGAAGTAGGTAATGGCCAGTTCAGGCAGCAGGCCTTGTAGGCCATGGTAGCATGATTGAATTTTATTCTAAGAGTGTCAGTGGGAAGCCAATGAATTACTTTAAATGAGGGTATGATACGAGGATTGTTTTTGAAAGATCGCTGGGGACAGTGGAAATGTGAGGCCCTATTAAGGAGGCTTTTGCAGTGGTTCAGGCTGGAGACAGTGGGGCGGGGGGTTGGGCAGCGTCAGTGGAATGAAGAGAAGTTAGAGAACGTGTTGAGTTTGAGATGCCTTCGAAATACCCAGGTGGAGATATGTCTAGTAAACAGTCTGGAATTCAGGTGAAAAATCTAGACTGGAGATTTCAATTTGCGGGTTGTGTATCTAGGTGGTATTTAAAGCCATGGGAGAAGATGAGGGGGGAAGAGAACTGAGTCTTGAGAAATCCCAGCATTTAAAAATCAGATGGAATAAGCAAGAAGCCCCTAAGGAGGTAGGACACGTCCAAAACTTGAGTTTCTCATCTGCCACAGAGCTCTTTAGTCTGTAACCTTCCTGTCTCAGTTGATGCTAACCCCACTCCTTCATTCCTTAGTCCAAAAACCTTGGAGTCAGCCGTGGCTCCTCCCTTGTCCCCACCTTCTCTTAACCTCCTCACCCTCTCACGCTTACCCTCACCCCACATCCAATCTGAGAGCAAACTGTGGTGGCCCTACCTTCAGAGTACCCAGAATCTGCCACTTAATATTCTGACAGGTGCCACCACTTTATGGTCCAAACTACCATGATCTTTCATTGGTTTCTAACCTAAACCCCTTTAAATCTTGTCTCAACCCAACAGCCAGAGGGTACTTTTCATATATGTCATATCATGTAATTTACCAACTCAGAATCCTACGGTGACACTTCCTTTTTCCTCACTGTAAAAAAGCCAGAATTCTTACAGTGGTCCTCAAGCCTCTGTAGCTGGTCCTCATTACTTCTAACCTCACCTCCTACTCTGCTACCCCTTTCTCATTCAGCGCCAGTTATTCTAGCCTTCTAACTGTTGGTCAGTAGGGCTAGTTCTCTCTCCTTCAAGTCTTGGGCCAAATGTCACCATCTCAGCAAGGCCTGTGGTGACCTCACTGTTCTACTTTATGACCCCCCTCCATATACACACTTGGATCACCGTTTCGTGTTTTTTTTTTTTTTGCTGGATCTTCGTTGCTGCTCGGGCCTTTCTCTAGTTGTGATACTCAGGCTTTTTTTTCTTTTTTCAGGCTTCTTGTTGCAGTGACTATTTGCAGAGCACGGGCTCTAGGGCCCTCGGGCTTCAGTAGGTGCAGCTTTTGCACTCTAGAGTACAGGCTCAGTAGTTGTGCCATATGGGCTTAGTTGCCCCACAGCATGTGTGACCTTCTGGATGAGGGATTGAACTTGTGTCTTCTGCATCGGCAGTCTGATTCTTTACCACTGAGCCACAAGGGAATCCCTGATCACTTCTTACTCTCCTCTTTTTCTAATTACCTTCTAACATACATACTTTGTGCATTTGTTGTTCATCTCCTCTACCTCCATGGAAGTTCCTCAAAGGCAGATATTTGGTCTGTTTTGTACACTAGTAAGTCAGAGGCACCCCGAAAAGTGTCATCACCTCGTTGATTCCCTGATCATTTGGTTTCTTTGTTTGTTTGAGTCTTTATTGAATTTGTCCCAATATTATTTTTGTTTTTCATTTTGTTTTGTTTGGCATCAAGGCTTGTGCGATCTTAGCTCCCCAACCAGGTATCAAACTTGCACCCCCTGCATTGGAAAGCAAAGTCTTAACCACTGGACTACCAGGGAAATCCCTCCCTGATCATTTGTTAAATGAACTGATGAGGCAAGAAAAACCAGAACGGTGTGATGTCATGGAAACAGAGATATTTTTCACAAGAGAGGGATTAGTCAATTGTCAAGTCAGTTGCTGAATGTTGCTGAGAGATCTAGTCAAATGAGAACAGACGTGTGTCCTTTGGGTTTGGCAACATGGGGTTTGTAGGTGGCCTCGATGAAACCAGTCATAAAGCAGCAGCCAGACTGGGTTTGGAAGAGGAGTAAATGAGAGATAGAGAACTGGGGACAGTCCGTAGGGTTTCCCTGGTGGTTCAGACGGTAAAGCATCTGCCTACAATGTGGGAGACCCGGGTTCGATCCTTGGGTTGGGAAGATCCCCTGGAGAAGGAAATGGCAGCCCACTCCAGTATTCTTGCCTGGAAAATCCCATGGATGGAGGAGCCTGGTAGGCTACAGTCCATGGCGTCCCAAAGAGTTGGATACAACTGAATGACTTCACTTTCACTTTCCTGGAGGTTTGAATATTCAGGGGAGCAGAGAAATGGACATGTGAATTCAAGGAGAATATTTTTAATAAAATGAAACATAGAGCATGTTTACATGCTGTTGGAAATGATCTGGTGGAGAGGGAGAGGTTGATGTGGATGGGAATACCTTGAGAAGTTGAGAAAGTGTAAGATAAGAAGGCATAGATCTTTGATGAGAAACGTACTTCTTTCAACAGAACAGAAAACTAGTGCTCTCTAGTCAGCTTCATTTTCTTGCATGGCTTCAAACACCATCTTTACGGCCAGGACTTCAAATGTCAGTTGTTAGTTCATACTAATTTCCTTAGTTAGAAATATACAGAACCTTCTACTTATTGGACATTTGTTCCTCAAACAGGTGTCCAAAAGCATTTAAGCATTTCCAAAAACAAATAATCTTATCTTAGGAAACATCCTGTTTTCCTTTATATTTTGGATATCCAATTGTCATCTTCTTTCCCCAAATTAAAGAAGTTGCCAGATACTGTCAGTTTTCTCTTTAGTTACTCCTGGCAACATTGTATGTAGTAGGAAAAGATTAGAAACAAACCAACTATTCATGAGAAAGGAACTAGTTTAATTTTGATTGTTGTTGTTCAGTCACGGAGCCAATACTTCCCAACGCCAGGCCTCCCTGTTCCTCAGCATCTCCCGAAGTTTGCCCAAGCTCATGTCGATTGCATCGGTGATGCCATCCAGCCAGCCATCTCATCCTCTGATGCCCTCTTCTCTTTCTGCCCTCAATCTTTCCCAGCATCAGGGACTTTTCCAATGAGTCAGCTGTTCCTGTCAGATGACCAAAATACTGGAATTTCAGCTTCAACATCAGTCCTTCCGACGAGTATTCAGGGTTGATTTCCCTTAAGATTGATTTTATCTCCTTGCTCTCCAAGGGACTCTGAGGAGTCTTCTCCAGCACCACAGTTGGAAGGCGTCAATTCTTGGGCACTCTGCCTTCTTTACTGTTCAAGTCTCATAACCATATGTGACCTCTGGGAAGACCATAGCCTTGACTGTCTGGACCTTTGTTGGCAGAGCAGTGTCTCTGCTTTTCAACACACTGTCTAGGTTTGTCATAGCTTTCCTGCCAAGAGGCAAACGTCTTCTGATTTCATGGCTGCAGTCACCATCCACAGTGATTTTAGAGCTCAAGAAAAGGAAGTGTGTCGCTGCTTCTACCTTTTCCCCCCTCTATTTGCCATGAAGTAGTGGGACCAGATGCCATGATCTTCATTTTTTTAATATTTAGTTTTAAGCCAACTCTTTCGCTCTCTTCCTCCTCCCTCATCAAGAGGCTCCTTAGTTCCTCTTCGCTTTCTGCCATTAGAGTGGTATCATCCACATATCTGAGGTTGTTGATGTTTCTCCCGCCTATCTTGATTCCAGCTTGTAACACATCCAGCCTGGCATTTCCTATGATGTGTTCAGATATTGATTAAACAGAGCATGTCGATTAAACAGAGTTATGCGATGGGGAGGGAGGCGGGAGGGGGGTTCAGGGTGGGGAACACATGTAAATCCATGGCTGATTCATGTCAATGTATAGCAAAAACCACTACAATATTGTAAAGTAATTAGCCTCCAACTAATAAAATAAATGAAAATAAATAAATAAAATGTAAAAAACAAAACAGAGTGACAGCAGACAGCTCTGTCATGCTCCTTTTTCAATCTTGAACCAGTCAGTTGTTTCATATAGGGTTCTAACTGTTGCTTCTTGACTCACATACAGGTTTCTCAGGAGACAGGTGAGATGATCTGGTATTCTCATCTCTTTAAGAGCTTTCCACAGTTTATTACAATCCACACAGTCAAAGGCTTTGGCGTAGTCGATGACATAGAGGTAGATGTTTTTCTGGAAATTCCCTAGCTTTCTCTGTGATCCAGTGAATGTTGGCAATTTGATCTCTGGTTCCTCTTCCTTTTCTAAACCCAGCGTAGACATCTGGAAGTTCGTTTGCATACTGCTGCAGCCTAGCATGCAAGAGTTTAAGCATGACCTTGCTAACATGGGAGATGAGTGCAATTGTCTGACGGTGAGCACATTCTTTGATACTACCCTTCTTGGGGAATTAGAATGAGGATTGACCTTTTCCAATCCTGTGGCCACTGCTGGGTCTTCCAGCGGTGGAGGTGATGAATGGATTCGAGGGATTAGAACGTGTAAGTAGTGTGCCTGAAGAACTGTATGCATGAAGATCGGTAATGCTGTAGAGAAGGCAGGATACAAACCATCCCAAAGAAAAAGATAAGCAAAAAGGCCAAGTGGCTGTCTGAGGAGGCCTTCAGATGGCTAAAGAAAGAAGAGAAGAGGAAAAAAAACAAGGGAGAAAGGGAAAGGTATATCCAACTCAACTCAGATTTCCAAAGAACAGCGTGGAGGGACAAGAAGGCCTTCTTCAATGAACAGTGTATAAAACTAAAAGAAAACAACAGAAGAAGAAAGACTAGAGATCTCTTCAGGAAAATGGGAGATATCAAGGGAACATTTTGCCCAAAGATGGGCAAAATAAAGGATAGAAATGGTAGAGACCTACTAGATGCCAAAGAGATCAAGAAGAGATGGAAAGAATACACAGAAGAACTGCACAAAAAAGATCTAAATGGCCCAGATTACTACGATGGTGTGGTCAGCCACCCGGAGCAAGATATTCTGGACAGTGCAGTCAAGTGACCCTTAAGAAGCACTGCTGTTAATAAAGCTAATGGATGCAGCAGAATATCAGTAGGACTCTTCAAAACCCTAAAGGATGATGCCGTCAAGGTGTTGCATTCAATATGTCAGCAGATCTGGAAGAAGATTCATGAGAAAGGAACTAGTTTTAAAATTGATTGTTTTTTTGTTCAGTTGCTCAGTCATGTCTGATTCCCTGCGACTCCATGGACTGCAGTATGCCAGGCTTTCCTGTCCCTCACCATCTCCCAGTTTGCCCAAGTTCATGTCCATTGCATTGGTGATGCCATCCAGCCATCTCATCCTCTGATGCTCTAAGACTAGTTTAATTTTGATACTTGCAATCAATAAAATGTGTGGCTATCAGAGTTGATTTGTAGGATATTATTAGCTTTTTTAAAAGGCAGATGCAAAACAAGGTTTTAAAATATATTTATTAGTAGGCAATTTGCTTGTCCTTCAGTGACCATTCACATTTTACAGCAGTGTTTTTCATACTGTTTCTTTGAGATGCCTCTGAAGTAGAGGGATAATTTCGTTTGGGTCTTTGTAAAGGAGAAGAAGGCAGATTTAGCCTGAATAGTATTATTTTAAATTGAATTCAGTTAATTTGCAACTCTGTGAGTGCCAGCTGTGTATCAGGCATTGGGTATTTTTGCAGCAAACAAGGCACATACTGGGATTTTATATAAGATTTCATTAGGAAGTCTTAATTCAGAAAGGCTTATACACCTCCATATTCACTGCAGCATTTTTTCTTTTTCTTCCTATTTTTTAAAATGAAATGTAGTTAATTTATAGTGTGCTAGTTTCTGGTGTACTGCACAATGATTCGGTTTTGTGTGTGTGTATAAATTCTTTTTCATATTGTTTTTCCATTATAATTTATTACAAGACATTGAATATAGTCCCTGTGCTATACAATAGGTCCCTGATAATTATCTATTTTATAAATATTAGTTTGTATCTGCTAATCCCAGGCTCCTAATTTATTGATCCCCTCAATTCCCATTTGGTAACCATAAGTTGTTTTCTTTGTGAGTCTGTTTCTGTTTTGTAAATAAGTTCATTTGTATCATATTTTTGTTGTTGTTCAATCGCTAAGTTGTGTCCAATTCTTTGCAACCCCAGTGAACTGCATAGCACTCCAGACTCCTCTGTCTTCCACTATCATATCATGTTTTAGATAGAAGTGATACTTGATATTTGTCTTATCCATTCCTCTGTTGATGATCATTTAAGTTGCTTCCATGTCTTTGCTATTGTAAATAGTACCATTGCAACATTATTTACAAAAGCTAAGACATGGGGAAAAAAACCTAAGTGCCTGTCAAGGTATGAATGGATAAATAAGTTGCAGTGTATATACACGATGGAATATAATTCAGCTGGAAAAAATAAATGATATCTTGCCATTTGCAATAGCATGGATGGACTTTCAGGTATTAAGCTATGTGAAGTTAAGTCCTGGGGATATAGTATACAGCATGAAGACTATAGTCAATGATACTGCGTTATATGTTCGAAAGTTGCTAAGAGAGTAGATCTTAAAAGTTCTCATCACAAGAAAAAATACGTGTATGTGGTTAACTAGATTTATTGTGTTCATTTTGCAGTATATACACGGAGAAGGAAATGGCAACCCACTCCAGTACTCTTCCCTGGAGAATTCCATGGACAGAAGAGCCTGGTGGGCTGCTGTCCATGGGGTTACACAGAGTCGGACATGACTAAAGTGACTTAGCATGCATGCTTGCACGCAGTATATACAAATCATATCATTATGTTATACACCTGAAACTAATATAACCTTATATGTTAATTATATCTCAGTTTTTTTTCTAGGCAAAAAAACATTTCCTTTAAGTCTGTTGCCTGAAAGCACTTTGAGAAACACTATAATCTGTAGGACAAAATCCAGTTACCACCTTAGTGTGGCTTAAAAGATTCTTCCTTTTCTGAGTTCTGCCTACTTGGGCAGTCTGTGTCCTAGCTGCTGTGAATGATTTGCTCTTTCACACTTGTGTGCATTTTGTTTCTTCTACTTGAATTGCCGTGCTGTTTCCTTGTTTAGCTTCTTCCCACTCCCTCTTTTCTCCTAACTCTTCTCTTCTCGCCTTTCTTCTCTCTTCTTTCTCCTAATGATCTCTTCATTTTTGATGTTAGCCTTCAGCTCAGGTGTCATCACTGGACTCTTCTCTGGGATTGTCCTCCTGTTCTCTGCTTTCCACTAATTTAGATAGTCTCTTCCTTGTGCGCTAGTAGCATTTTATATATACCTCTTTTATGAGTTATAGTATATTGAAATTACTAGTTCTGATTGTTTTTCCACATCCTAAATTGTAAGCTCTTTGAGGATAGTGAGAATCAAAGACTGAGAATAGGGAGAATCAGAGGGGAGGAGCCAAGATAGCGGAGGAATAGGACAGGGAGACCACTTTCTCCCCTACAAATTCATCGAAAGAACAATTGAACGCAGAGCAAACTTCACAAAACAACTTCTGATCGCCAGCTGAGGTCATCAGGCACCCAGAAAAGAGAATAGGGAGAATCAAAGATACACATGTCTGACATAGAGCTTAGCAATATTTAGACAAAACAAAACAGTTGATCTCTTCAGTCATCTAACTCTTCCCTCAGCTACAGCCAGGCCAGTCCCACATGTACCCCTTGGAAAGATTATATGTCTTTGCTTTCTCATTCAGCTCCATTTTGGTCTCAGAAGGACTGCATTCAGTCTTGGTTGTAAGAATATTCTGGTAAAATTTCAGATGAGTGAAAAAGTCTTCTCTCTCTCCCTCCCAATACTTATATACCTTCCCTTCTGCTTTAACATATATCTGAAGTCCTTTTCCTTTAATAATTAATTGTAAAAATATTTTAGGTGCTATTATATGGAAATAGTAAGAGATTGAAACTCATTGGTACTAAACCTGTAAACCAATATAAATGAGTTGTCAGACTTTTTTGGGTTTGTTTGTTCCGCGGGCAGTCTCAACAGAACTGCGGGAAGTGGCTTTTTAAAGGAGGCCTCCTACTAGGCAGAGTTGTTTGTGTTGTGCAAGTGGCAGAGTAGGCGCTCCTTCGAAGATACTTCACGTCACACTTTTGCCTAGTATCACCTCTCTGTCTTCAGTACAAACTTTCTGGCGCTTCCTTATGGTCCCCCAATTCAGTAGAAACGTTTTATGAGATGGGATGTGGGAAAGGGAGTCTAGCAAGAGTTGGTTAGTATATACTTTGAATACTTGAAAATGTATGCATACAAAATATGCAGAACTAGTTCTTTGCAGTTAGGATTGCTATTGTAGAGTGGGAAACATTTGAACTTCGGGCTTTCAATCACTCATTACATAACCTTCCTCTGAAGTTAGTAGTAGTATTACCTAATGTGTCAGAGAGACCCTTTGGTTTTCTCATTAAGATTAGTTAGTGATGTATTTCATCAATGAGGTTTTTTTATCTGTTAATGTTTTGCATCCAAAAACACTTTAGCATGACGTGTGCTTACTGCTTCTATCTTGATATATTTTCTTTGGAGAACTTAAATGTGGATAATTTATTTTCTTCTAGGTTTTGGTCGGAAAGATGTAGTTGAATATTTGCTTCAGAATGGCGCAAACGTCCAAGCACGTGATGATGGGGGCCTTATTCCTCTTCATAATGCATGCTCTTTTGGTCATGCTGAAGTGGTCAATCTCCTTTTGCGACATGGTGCAGACCCAAATGCTCGTGACAATTGGAATTATACTCCTCTCCATGAAGCTGCAATTAAAGGAAAGATTGATGTTTGCATCGGTAAGACTGTTTACATTCCAGAATTTTTCAGAAATAGTTTGTAACTATTCTGAATCTAAATTGAATTTATTTGTTAATGTGATCAAATTTTGCCAGGCTGAATTTAAATATTTTAGAACACTTAATGATTAACCTAGTCACTGAGTATCTTTTTGAACGTGGTACTGAGCTTAAAAAATTTTTAGATGATAGAGTAATGCAGAATTTCTCTTCTTTGGAAATGTGGATTCTCTGGGGACTAGTACCCACAAAGAACCGGATGAAGGCTTGGTGGAAGTGAACAGAGAGTGTTAGAGGATAATAGTGCAGTGAATGGGCTGGAGTTGAGTCACTCCTTTATGAGTCTTCCTAGGAAGTATTGAGGAGGAAGGTTGAAAAGGGAAGTGTATTGACTACTTTATAAGGAGCTTTGAATTCCAGGTTAAGGAGCTTTATATTATTGTGTGGATAGTGTGGAATCATTGATAACTTTTAATGGGACAATGTGATGAGAGCAGTATATTTAGAAATAGTGATTTGGTAGAGGGCTGAGTGGAATGCATGACATTAGGGAGACTAGTTAGGAAGCTGTAGAATAACGCAAATGAAGAATGATGAAGGCATGAGCTAGGATGGTTGTAGGAGAGTAGAAATGGCAGCATAAGTAAAGAAGTGTTTGGAGAAAAAATTGTCACTCATGTAGGATACTTTAATGAAATAAGATTTGCCTAACAGGTTAATCACTGACAGAAAGTTACATGTGAGAAGGCTGCTTATTTGAGAATAGTCATTAACCCAGTATTGATTTTTCTGAGCTTAAAGAGTCAAAGATTTTGGACTCTGCTACCTTACTTCTATTTCCTTGTGCAAAACAGGGACATTTTAAATCCTTGAGACAGATAGAAAGCCAGTTCTGTGCACTAGGAAAGGTCTAGGGAACCTGTTTTGTTCTCTCTCCCCTCCAACCCAACCTCAAATCACTTTATACGAAAGTCATGAGCTTAGTTTGAATTAGGTAATTTATAAAGGTAAGAAAAAGATGACTTGGTAACGTCTGTCCAGTTCTCCTTTTCTATGTGTTACCTTTTTTTGTTTGTTTTTATCTTTTGTGTTATCGGACCTCTGCTCAGAATCCTTTTCTGTTACGTGAGGCCTATTAATAATTAGTTTTAATAATGTAGAGTTTTTCAAATATAGTTATGTCTGCACTGTCTAGTGTGGGCTTCCCAGGTGGCACTAGTGGTAAAGAACCTGCTTGCCGGTGCAGAAGACGTAAGAGATGCAGGTTTGATCGCTGGGTCGGAAGGATCCCCTGGAGGAGAGCGTGGCAACCCACTCCAGTATTCCTGCCTGGAGAATCCCATGGACAGAGGAGCGTGGAGGGCTATAGTCCATAAGGTCGCGAAGAGTCAGACGTGACTGAGCGACTTAGCATGCACGTACACATCCAGTGTGGTAGTTGAAATCTTATAATGTGGCTAGTTCACATTGAGAGGTACTATAAGGGGAAAATACATACCAGATTTCAAAGACTTTGTATGAATAAAAGGAATACAAAGTTACCTCAATTTTCTATGGATTGCAGTATGATGTACATATTGAAATAGCAATATTTGGGGTATATTGGCTTAAATAAGACATGTTAAAATTATCCTCTTTTTGTTTTTATTATCTGGATGCTAGAAAATTTTAAATTACATATGTGGCTCACTTTTTTTTTCTGTTGGACATTACTGTTAGAGATAGGAGTACAGTGGAATGAACAGGAGCTGAGCTTCCCTTTCTGCATGTATTTGCCTGTCTTTCCCCAGCTCTTTATAGAGTGTGCTGGAGTATCTTTATATAATCAAATAACATTATGTACAGAGTATAGCACAACTCTTCTCTTTTTAATGTATTTTGAGTTACAATGGTGCAAGTTTTGATTGGGGGTTCATTAACCCTACAGAGTAGTTTTCTCTTTCCCTCCCTCCCTTCCTCTCTTCCTGCATCTCTTTCTCCTTTTCCTCCTTCCTTCTTTCTCAGATTCCACAAATCCCTATTCTTGGGCTATTCATAGCTTTAGAAATTTCATTTTTGTTATTATGAGTAATCTTTCTGACCTAAACAGTGTTCATTTGGTATGAGAAAACAGAAAACAAGCTTTCAAGTAAACTTGCCTTTTAATTCTTTATCTGTCCTTGGTCATTTGTTTAACAGAGAAGAATCTGACATTAAACTCAGCAGACAGATATTTAATGTGTCTTAATACATTAAATAATGGGATATTTTGTATAGTTTTATCTTTAAAATACAGCATTTATCTACTATCAGGATATATAAAGTCTTAAAATAACTTTGAGACGTCTTAGGGCTTCCCTGGTGGGAAAACCTTTAAGAAAATGATGTACTAAAATCATATTGTCAGAATCACCATTTTGAAAGATAGTGTTTCTGTTTTGCAGTGCTCTTACAACATGGAGCTGAGCCAACCATTCGAAATACAGATGGAAGGACAGCGCTGGATTTAGCAGACCCGTCTGCCAAAGCCGTGCTGACTGGTAAGTCTGCAAGCTCTCTTTGGGTATTCTGGGAACAGTGTAACGCATGAGCTTCCTAGATAGACATTCAGTGTCTTGCAGTTAATGATCTCGATTAGATTTTTAAAATAGTGTCAGTTCAGTTGCTATTTTCTATATCTGAATAGCTGACATTTGATTCTTGTCTAAGAAAAATAAAGCTTTTTTTAAAAATTAGCTTTTAAATTTTGTGATTCCTACATTTATTGGGGCCAGAGGTGGTATATAATTGTGTGTTACTAACCGTTCTCTTGGTTTTTCAAACAAGATTCTGGGCTCACCAATTTCAGAACCTTGAAGAATGGCAATTATTGTATTCTACTGGGACATATTGATGTCCTGGGAACCTGTTAAGATATATAAGACTGTCGTCCCCTGGTTTAGGTTTATTTTAGACTGTCAGGCTTTTTTGGGTAGTAATATGGGCTTCCCTGGTGGCTCAAATGGTAAAGAATCTGCCTGCAATGCCAGAGACCCAGGTTCGATTCCTGGGTGAGGAAGATCTGGAGAAGGGAATAGCAACCCACCCCAGTATTCTTGCCTGAAGAATTCCATGGACAATGGAGCCTGATGGGCTACAGTCCATGGGGTCGCAGAGTTGGATACAACTAAGGGACTAACACTTTCACCTTTTTTTCATCTAGTTCACACATTTCTCTCCTAACAGAGATTTCCTCTGAAACAGCTCTCTGCCATATTATTTTTTGGATTCTTTTTTACTGGGTGATCACCATTAAAATTATGTCTAATAGTCAAGAGCCCGAGGGGCTCTGCTGTAAGCTTCTGTGCTTGGGCTTTGTGATATTTCTTTGGTATTACTGAGAAAATTTAGACTAGTCCCCTCAAGAAGTTCTAGAAAAGTGAGCTATTACTGTAACTGACAATTCAATGTTTATTTTTTGCTTCCCTGTTCAATGCTATTCCCTATTTGCCTTTTTTTTTTTTAATCTTGGGGCACAAAAAAAGCCTTGCACAGCAATCAGTATACAATTCATATTGTGGACACTAGTTTGGGTTTTGTTTAAGTGAATAAATAAACACTATTATGTTAAATTATATTGATTTTAAAGTTTTTGCTTGTTTTCATTGGTAAATATAAAAGCTATAGGCATAAAGAGTTTATTTAGTCCTGATTTTAATTTTATTTATAAATTTCTATGCTACTGTTACATTTTTATATGGATTTTGTTCTGTTTTGATCTTGAATGAAGTTGTGGAGGCATTTTGTCTGTTAAACAAATAATACTGGTTTCAGGAAATTTGAGGGGTAAAAAGAAAAGGAAACTTTCACCCACAGCCGACCCCTGAGACACACTTTGCTAAGATTTTGATTTTTCCTTCTTGGCTTTGCTGTTACTGTGTATATTGTTTTCATATAGTTGTGGTCATGTTTCATTATATAACATTGAATCTTTTTTCTTCACTTTCATAGCAAAGGTATTCCATGTTCTTCATATAAATATTTTTAAACTGCAGTGTATTCTGTTGATTAACCATTTTCCATTTATTTCCAAATTTTTGTACTTTAAACATAGGTCAATGAGCATCTTTATGCATAAAACTGATACTACTTTTGTAATTTTTTTAAAAATTTCTGCTCTTCTTCTGATTCACAGGTGAATATAAGAAGGATGAACTCTTGGAAAGTGCCAGGTGTGTTATCAATATGTACCACAAATATTTTACCATATAATTTTAATTATTTTATTTTACAATAAGCAAACTCCAAAAGAGAATGAATTTTTAATGGTCACATACATGTCTCCAAATAGAATCTGATGAAGAAAACAAATTGCTAATACATTTTTTTGTATGCTAGGAGTGGCAATGAGGAAAAAATGATGGCTCTGCTTACACCATTAAATGTCAACTGCCATGCAAGTGATGGCAGAAAGGTACTTCCTTTTGTAACTAAGTTTTGTGTAACATGAAATTGTGTTTATCTTTTAACTTAAAACATTTGCTGAAAATGCTCCTTTTAAGCAATAATTTGGGTTAATTCTTAATCTTAGTAAAACGTTGTTATTAATAAATGTTTAGTTAGCTTTCTGTTTGCAATAGTGAACTTATAAACTTGTATACTGTGCTTTGGTATATATGTTGGATTTTGTAAAACCAAATTATTACTATCATTTAGATAGTAATAAGTTGCAAAGTAAGTTATAAAGTTTTTTCTCAATTTCTGGTTTTATATTTGGATTTTTACCTTTTTATGTATATTTTTTAGCTATTGAATTTCACTGATTTGTCTGTTTAATATTTCAGTCAACTCCATTGCATTTGGCAGCAGGTTACAACAGAGTAAAGATTGTACAGCTGTTGTTGCAACATGGAGCTGATGTTCATGCTAAAGATAAAGGGTAAATCAAGCATTTGAACAAAAATGAGAATTTTTAAAATGTTTCTGTCCTCATGATAATCTCTGTAATAATCTTGTAAGAATTATATTTTTTACTGAACAACATAAAACATTTATTGAGCTTTTGTAATATGCAGATTGCTCTGAGAGAACAGGGAATTATAAACCATTAAGGCTACCACCCATAGGGCTTATACTATGTTTTAGGAGGCATGAAAAGACACCTAACAATATAAATTCTCTAGTAAGTGTGAGGTGATAAATAGAAAGGGCTAGTACTTATAGGAGATTTTAGGAGAGAATGCTCGGTGCTGGGTGCAGTGGTTGAGAAATCTTTCCGTGGGAGGTCATACTTGACCTGGACTCAGTTTAAGAAAGCGGAGAGTTTAGGAAACATCACTCTGTGCAAGAGAATCGAAGGATCTTAAGCAAGGGGAATGGTTCTTCTAAAAGAGGAGTTTTGAGAAACGCACTCTGGCAGCAATGTGTTGAATAGATTGAAGAAGGAGACTACAGGAAAAAGAACATGAGAGTGAGCATTGTAGGGGTTCAGGCATAATGAGATCTGCAGTAGTGGTGGTGGAGGAAATGGAAATGAAAAGAAGGCAGAGATGCAGGAGATATATTACAGTGTAAGAATGTGTAAGATTTGTTGAATATCTGGATGTGATGAGATAAAATAAATGAGACTATTACATTTCATATTCTGAAGCCCAGTGCATGAGACCCGATGGTACACATACTGAAATCCAGAAAAGTTGTTTGTGGGGGAAACCATTGAGTTCACTTCTAGAAGTCTTGGTTTTATGAGATGATGATGGAAGCTCAGGTGGCGTTAGCTAGTAGATAGGGCTCAGGTAAGAAATTATATAATCAAAGTGGTAAGGAAAGCTGTGAGACTTGACGGAGAGTTCTGATAGAATCAGAAAGACTTAACCATGAGTGGCCATCTCTTAACAAAAGACATCATGGTGATGTCTGTGGTTATTAGTGAGTGATTCCCAAGGTGGACTAACTTAAAGATATGTCAGGATTTTAAGGTTCTATTGTACCTTCCTGTTCAGAAAATTCTTCCACTATTGCCATCATGAAAGAATTGGGTTTATGTTAAGGAATATAGCAGTTTACCTTACAGAATCTTTAAAATAAAAAGTTTCAAAGAAGACCCAGTGTTTGAGCTCTGAGTTTGGAAAAGATACAGAAGTCAGTGAAAGGCTCTCAGTCATGTCCGACTCTTTGCAACCCCATGGACTATACAGTCCTTGGAATTCTGTAAGCCAGAATACTGGAGTTGGTAGCCTTTCCCTTCTCCAGGGGATCTTCCCAGCCCAGGGATCGAACCCAGGTCTTCCACAATGCAGGCAGATTCTTTACCAGCTGAGCCACAAGGGAAGCCCAGAAGGTAACATAAGCCATTTGCTATTTAAATTTAAGTATATAAGCTAAAGCATAGGGAATCTAATAACACACAGTTTTTCCCCTTCTCATATTGTAGTGATCTGGTGCCCCTGCACAATGCCTGTTCCTATGGTCATTATGAAGTAACTGAACTTCTGGTCAAGGTTAGCTCTTGTATACTTTTCTTACAGTGTGCATGTTTTTCTTTGTGTTTTTAGTGCTTGGTAGATATAGAAGAAGTATTTATAATCATTATAAAATGTGGATTATTGATAGGTCGTCTGACTGCTTTGAGATTTTTAAAACACTGTAAGATTTTTTATATAAAGTAGCTTTCCTGTTTTGTGAATGTCAGACTAAGTGATTCTTTAATTTGTAGCTGAAAGTGTAGTTCAAAGTTCTTGAAAATATCAGCAGTTTTTAATGAACCATATATTATTATAACCATTAGTTAGATTTGCAAGACCTGCCTAGGTGGGTTGAAACAGGCTTACTTGGTAAGCTTCGCTTCTTCCAGTATACTGGGCAGAACGACGGGCGGCTGTTGTTTAACGGACAAGTTCCTGAAACTGGCAAAAAACTTCTTGTTTTGCTCCATGTTGGATGAGAATAGAAGCTACATATTCTTTTTGAGAGTGGATTCAAGGATGTTACTCACACCCATTTCATTTTGTCCCCTAATCTCTACATACGTATTTGACCACGTTCTTTAGTCTTCTCTCTGCACCCATTCTGCCTTTGAAACTTTTCCTCATTCTGTCAGCAGCTATCATGGGAAGGACCTTTGTTTCCAACACCTCTATGCTTCCACTTGGGCTTGTGCTACCACTAAATATATTTTCCCACAGAAACAACTTGATTATAGTAATTAGATACTCTAAATGGTCCATGAGCCTTTATAAATGTGACCATAACATTATTATACATTTAATAGTAATGCTTTTGCTTATTGTAAAACTGAATCAAATTCAACAGAATATTTGGAATGTTATTGTGGATAAGAATGAAGCATCAGATAGATTGCAGGTCTCCCCCTTTGCATGTGGATTCTTTACCAGCTGAGCCCCCAGAGAAGCCCGATGGTCTCATGGATATTTACATTTGGCAAAACTCATCAAACTGTATACTTAAGAACTATGTATTTTGCCATATATAAATCATATCTCAGAAAAGGAAAAAACAGTTCTTATTAAATCTGAAGTTTCATTTGTAACTTTTTTAACAATAAAAGAGTTAAATAGGCACTTGTGGGTAGGCTTAGCAACTAGTGACTCTTTCTGTGGGTGAGAAATGTATTCTCTTTCTGAAGGAACTGGTTTGAAAAGTAACCTTTGGGGACATAACCTTTTTAAGCTTGCATGATGTAAATTACACAGTACTAATATTCTAAGTTCTCTTAAAAGTTGAGCACTAAATGTATGCTTTACCCACCCCACCACCAGCATGGTGCCTGCGTAAATGCAATGGACTTGTGGCAGTTCACTCCTCTCCATGAGGCTGCTTCCAAGAACAGGGTTGAAGTGTGTTCTCTTCTCCTGAGTTATGGCGCAGATCCAACACTGCTGAATTGTCACAATAAAAGTGCTATAGACTTGGCTCCCACACCACAGTTAAAAGAAAGGTTAGCATGTAAGTATAAAATGATGAATGTTCAGCTAAACTCTTAAACCAGTAACCTAAAATTTTTTATTTCTTGGTTTTTTTCGGAGGGGGGCGCGGATTTTAAAATCATAGGCTATTTTCCTTAGCCATGGGTATCTATTGTTGTTCGTACTAACATTTAATCATTTACTCTTAAGATGCTATGAAGGGAAAATATATTTGTATTTGCTTTTTTCAAGGCAAATGCTTTTTGTGTTAGTCTCACAGATGATAGGCTTTTGGAAAGAAAGAATTTGAGTTTTGTTCCTATCTTTGATGTGACTTTCTAGTTATCTGTCATGAAGTTTTGGGTTTTTTTTTTTCTTTTTCTTTTTCTTTCTTTGTCATGAAGTTTTTAGGTGTTACTTGTAGGATTTCTGTCTTGTAAACATAGTCCCCAGAATGTACCATCTAATATTCTTTGGTAGCTGGACAATTCTGTGCTTTTCTGTCAATAACTGAAGTAGAGATAGTAGTGAGAAATAGCCACCTAATTCAGGTATATATTACTATGCATGAATAGGAAACTTGTGTTAAACTGGAATTATTCTGGAATAATAAAGGATAGTGGGTGGTTTCACAAGAGTGATGAATAAAAGAGAGGAATCTTGAGAAAATGCCTCCTTTCTAAGTGGCTCTTAGAAATATCCAGCTTGTCTAATCCCCAGTGTGTGAGCATAGCCATCTGCTATTGTTACAATGTTAATATGGGGACAAGATCACCTTTTCATTTATTTCTTTACTGAGAAAAATTCTATACTTTTGGAAAATTCTCACAACTCTGCTCTGGGAATATATTGCCATAATCAGTATACGAGACCAAAATAGGCTTTGAATTGGCCATGTTGTATTCTCATGGGAATGAATTGAGTCATAATCATGGGGCGCTGGAGTACCACTATCTCCCTTTGCAAGAGTTATATTTGGAAACTGTCTTTTGAGCTTCAGTCTGGCTACTTTGGTAGATAATTTTGAAAATAAGTTCAAGAAAAATACTGTGTCTCTTTTACAAGGTAAGTTCCATAAATTTGATAATTCTTATGCCAATTTAAATGCTTCTGCTTCATCTAGATGAATTTAAGGGCCACTCCTTGCTTCAGGCTGCACGGGAAGCTGATGTTACACGAATCAAAAAACATCTCTCTCTGGAAATGGTGAACTTTAAGCATCCTCAAACACATGAAACAGCATTGGTAATGTTTCAGATTTAAGTCTTTAAAATGAAATAGCCAAAAACATTCTAAGTTAATCATAATGCCCTGCCTCTTTTGATGATACTGGATAACTGACATAATATCCTACTTTTAATAATAGTATTGTTCTAAAAATCTGTGCTTTTTAAGAATTAGTGCCTCTGGATATATAAAGAAAATATTTCAAACAATACAGAAAAACAGACAACCTCATCCCCTCAAAAGTCAATACTGTTGTTCATTTGTGCATCCTTCTAGACAAAAATTTTATCACATGCTGGCATATATTATCTGTGACTTTTCTATTATAATCTTATATCTCATTTGCTTTTTTTATTATAAAAAGCATACATGTTTATGACTGAAAATTTGGAACTCACTGAAGTTAATCTTGCCATCAAGATAAAAACCGCCTGGTTTTCCTTTTGTTATTGTAATTTTTTTTTTTTTTTCAAAATTAGATCTAAGTCTGTATGTGTCCCCTTTATACTTTTGAATAAAGTATCTGTGAGTAGAGGCAGTTTCCCTGTTGGAGGTAATGTCAGCTTTGTGGTTCTGTAACAGAGTAGATGAGAACTGGGCGGTGTATGGAAAGGCAGTAAGAAAAAAATGGAAGTGACTGAAGATAAGTGTTAGAAGATCAGAAGGAGAATGTGGTAATCAGAGGCTACCTTAGAAGTAGAAATTTAAAAGGAACAAAGCTTTGTGAGTCGCAGAATGTACTTTCAAGGAGGGAAGATGACAATAAGTAAATTAATGTCTTTGGGGAAGATTTAATTGTAGCCTTCCTTAACTTTTATGGCTAATGTTCATCCTTATGCCATGATACAGGACATGAAGTTTATGTAGGAACCTATCTATAAAGCATTTTAGGCCTTTTTGCTACTTTACAAAAAAAATCCATGTTAAAAAAAAAAAACAGCATAGTTGCAGACTGATAAGAAATGCCAGTGCAAAATTTAAATCATAACAGCATCAAGATGGTACAGGGAAATTTGGAAAAACTGACATGGGAAGTTTTCCAGTCTGAAGAATTAATTCTACATCTTGTTTCCCCTTAAGTGTTCTACTGTTCCCCTTAAGTATTCTACTATTCCCCTTAAGTGTTCTACTATTAAACTGTGATTAGCCTTAGAATACAAGAAATTAGCTGTTGGTAGACATTGTATTGCAGAGGCAGTGTCTTCTGAGTTTCGAGGTCCCAGGTCCTGCAGGTAAAAGGATGGGGCAGAAGAGAAAAGGGTGCGATTTGAAATGGATAAGCTCAAGAATTCTTGAATATAAACTATTTTCCATTCTCTGTGCCATCCTGATAGATGTCCTGGGATGATTATTCAAAACATACCAAAAGAGCTGTATTCACCAATTAGAAATGATTTTATTAAGGGCAAAGGAATGAGTTTGGTGACAGCAACAATATCAGAATGAATCTGAAGCAAAGCCATGAAGATCAGATAAGCTTTATAATTAGCAACAAGTTAAAATCAGACACATTCATATATACTGTGTTTAGATGTATGTGCAAGTTACCTTGACAATTACCCAGAAATTTTATTCCATGAATTCTCAGGCTTTAGTTTTAATTTAACGTTCATACATTGATTAAGTCATTCACTCACTGACCTTTATTGAACACCTGTTGTTTATGAGTATAATCCTGGATTTTGGGGAGATAAAGATCTGGGACATGACCATGAGAGTTTATGATTGGTGAATCCCTACCTCCTGTCTCCCTTCCTCCTTGATGCATCATAAACATAGATCCTGAAGCCTCCAGCTCAGACTGGATCAGTTTCCACCACCAATTTAACCAAACAGGTAATCCAAAGTCCTTATTCTGCTAGAGCAACTCATTGAGAAAGAAGGAAATACCACCTAGTTTGTCAGCTATCCCATCAATGTTTCTACCAAGCAGAATCCAGAGCTGACAAATGCTGTGCTATTTCTTCATTAAAGAAATCCCGACCTTTGGAGTGTTTTATTAACTTTAAAAAAAATAACATAAACACCATGCTCTTTGGAAACAGTTTTGAAAGGACTGTTGATCACAGTTTAAGGTGTTCATCACAGCAGTGGTAGCTTTTGCAGAGATGTAGGGCAACTATAAAGCTTGATCAAAATATTTAATAACATATCACCTGGTAAATAGGATTTTCAGGCCCTGTCAGAATTTGGTAATCATTGCACATTCTATCCAATAGAAAGTCTTTGAAGAGCAAAGTTAAGTCAAAAGTGAAACAAAGACATGAAATAACTAACATCTTGATTATTTTTGGTTGGAAACACGAATATTCTTAAAAATCAGTTATATAGGTGATTAATGCTGCAATTTAAATTATCTAGCATTGTGCTGCCGCATCTCCATATCCCAAAAGAAAGCAAATATGTGAACTGTTGCTAAGAAAAGGAGCCAACATCAATGAAAAGACTAAAGAGTAAGTTTGCTTTTAATAATTAAAAATTATTGACTCTTTTGTTTTCTGGAAAATACATTCATTGTCCGGCTGACTTTTTCTCTTTAAGATTCTTGACTCCTCTGCACGTGGCTTCTGAGAAAGCTCATAATGATGTTGTCGAAGTAGTGGTGAAACATGAAGCAAAGGTATACTTCATTTTTGGTAATTTTTGGTAATCCAGTGAGTTGTTTCTGATTTTGTAGATGAAATGCCTGATTTTCTAAACTATTTACTCTCTCCTAAATATTAGTTTTTCCCTCAAAATAGTTCTGCAGATACTTTTTCTATATCTTTTTGCTAGAAAATCTGTGGATTTACTCAAAGAAACATTATTCCTGTATATCCTTCTTTCAACCTTCCTGTTAACCACACCCCGCTGGTCAAGTTATTCTTCTTTTTCTAACAGTACACTTAAGAGTATCCCTAGCCAGACATATTTATTCTGGAATTCTCTTCTGGTGTCTTCTGTTCCTTGCTTACCATGATAACTTCTATTATTTATCCCAGCCACAGTCTCTCTTACCCTCTGTTATTTCTGCCAGAGAACATGGAACAGAAGGAAATAAGTTATTTAAATAAGTTGACTAAAAAGATCACTCCTCACATTGTGAAGCTGCTGTTCCGTAGTTGGCACTTGTACAAAAAGCATTTTTAAAAAAATCAATCACAAAAGTCATTCCATTCCAGAGCATTCAGGAGAGAAATGTTTTCTTTATAAGAGTTATACTTTTTATTAGGAGAATATTGTTTTTCTGTTTATAGAAATGGTATACTTAAGTTTAAAGTCAAGTTGATTTCACTGTGTTGGACACCGTAAGCTTAGATAATATCATATATCAGCTATACCTCCAAAAAAAGTCAAGTAGACTTAAAGAAGATAAGCATTTTATTCATGAAATAGTTAGGTTTTCATCAAGGCTGAAAGTCATCATTTCTTACCCAGGAACTTTAAAAAAAATTGCTCAATAAACAATACACATAGCATCCCAGGTTGGAAGAGATAACAGTCATTTAATTCAACAGTTTTCACAGTTTCCTTAGCCAGAGATCCTTGTCTTCTTCAAACAAAATCTTGGTAGAAATACATTGTATAATAGAATTGAGCTGCTCTGATAAAGGGAGAAGAAAGAAATAGAGATCCCTTTACCCGTTGGGGGCCCCTAAGGCTCTCTAAGTGAACTTTGCAGAATGATTTTCTAAGCTGTCCTTTCTTGGGTTTCCACTCAAGGAACCACTTCAGATTCTGCAGGTATTTTTTTATGTTGCCTCTCAGTGTCCTAATTTCTCTCTTATTTGGGGGAATTCTTGATAATGTATAATTTCAATCTTTCCTATTGTAAAGTATTAAAAAAATAAAGTTTATTTCTGCTTGACTGCTTGGCATATCTCATTTGTCTGTCTGTTCTATAACTTTTTGTTGATTGCTTCTTTTCTTACATGTGGTGTGTTACTTGAAGACTATCTGGATGCACATTAAACTTGAGTTGTGTAACTTAATGAAACAGTCTTGGCTAGGGTGACCAACCGTCCTAATCCCCAAACTGAGGGATTTCTGGGAACACAAGACTTTGAAGTGCTAAAACCAGAAATATCCCAGTCAAACTAGGACAAGTTGGTCACCCTAATATTGACACAGAATGGCACCCAAATAAAGTTTTCAAGTGGATATAGTTCACATTTCAGTGAATGTGAGTTCATGAATAAATAGATTAGTTGCTCTGAGCATTTTAAGTTGATTTTTCTGATTCTGTAAGCATGGAGACTAGCTTTTTGTAGGTTACTTTTAGAATTATTGAGAAAGTCTTACTGTATAATCCTGTTCAGATGTTCTCCAGCTCCATGAATGTGAATTGGATAGTGTCTCAAAACACACTGGTGGTCACATAATTGATTACTGAGGAATTTTATTTTTCAGTATGTTTTGAAGAATTATTTTCCAGGGTGGCAGGGGAGGGAGTTGGTGGGTTGGAAATGAGATAGAAGGGGTCTTACAGATGATTTTTTTTTATTATTACTATGAAAATTTTCAAAAATACAGCCAAGTTGAGAGAATTTTATAGAGTATAACCGTATACTCACAATATAAATTCTACCACTAGCTTTTTACCATATTGTTTTCTTACATATCCATCAATTTTTCCCTCTTATCAGTATATTTTTTGACACACTTCAAAGTAATTTGCAAGTTACTATATACATCTCCCTAAATTCTTTTAATAGGCGTCAACTAGAGGTCAGTATTTGTTCACAGTTTTTCTTTGGATGTGGAATTTACATACAATGAAATATACAGCTCTTAAATGTACATTTACTGAATTTTGCCTAATGCAAACACCTGTGTAACCAAAACTCTTGAATATGGAGAACATGACCACATGGCAGAGACAGTGTCCCATCCAGGGCAGTCTCCTTGCCTAGAGGCAACAACCGTTTTGATTTTTTCTACAGTAGATTAATTTACTACTTTGGACCTTCATGTCCATGGGATTGTACAGTATTCATTGACTCTTTTGTGTCAAACTTTTTTTCACTCAGGTTAATGTTTTGGAGATTCAGCAGTAACAATAATTCTTTTTATTGCTGAGAAGTATTCCATTGTGTGAATATACTGTAGTGTCTTTGCCTTTGTACAGATTGTATTTTAAATGATAAACAAGATAGAAGATTAAGTCAATAGAAATAAGTATTTTAATGTTAATTTAGTGTCTGACTTTGTTATCTGTTATCTTGGGGTTAGTCTCCACATTTCTGCACCTCAGTGATCCTTAAAAATACATGCATTAGACTTTCTAGGCAATGTCTATAAATGCGATGAATCTATGAGTGCTTTAATGTTAAACACAACTATTATTCCACATCTTAAACTTTTAATCCAAAATTGGATCTCCTGATGTCAGCCTTCATGAATTGGTGAATTTGTACTCTAAATTTGAGAGAAAATACTTTCTTTGACACTGGAAAATAGTCTTTATAAGAGAATACTTGAGCATTTTTAAGTTAATAACAAGTGTTGAACCTGAACCCATAATTAGAGCATTTTAAATTTTGTACCACAGGCTAATTTCCATTTTTTCTGATTGTTAAGGTTAATGCTCTGGATAATCTCGGTCAGACTTCTCTGCACAGAGCTGCACATTGTGGTCATCTGCAAACCTGCCGCTTACTCCTGAGCTATGGGTGTGATCCTAACATTATATCCCTTCAGGGCTTTACTGCCTTACAGATGGGAAATGAAAATGTGCAGCAACTTCTTCAAGGTATTGAATACTTCAGTGAAATTATTTTTCAATTAACTTTTGAATTTTTTTCGTATATCATGTAGGAGTTGGTAGTAAAAAGAAAATTTTTCAAAATTATTGTCTGTTATTTCTTCTTGATCAACTCATTGTAGTCAGTGTCCACATGTTAAGTCAAGTCTTTAATAAGCTTTTCCCAGTAGCGTTTGCTATTGATCTTTGCTGAGTAAATAGCTGGCTCTTAAGTTTTTATCTAGAAAGGTTTTAAAAGTGAGGTGCAATAGTTGCTATTTCTTTTTAAAGAGAGGAAAACTGAAAAGAGTAGATATCTCCTAGTAGAGCAACCAGAGCTATAAATAATACTCTAGAGACCAGTCCTGCCTCTTCACTCTTTTCTAGATCCTTCATATAAGGCATATAGAATCTGTACAAGGTAACCAACTATTTGACTTATGTTTGAATACACTGATATTCATTGCATTTTAAAATCAAATCAGTTTATATTCAATATCTACACATTTGGTGTAGGTTAAACATTTCAGTCTAGAAATCTGGTACCTTCCAATTAAAGAAAAATAAATAAAAGAAATCTGGTCCCATAATTTCAAAGTGTCTTTGCCTACATCTCTGTATTTTACTAGAAATTAATAGAACGTCTTTGACACCTCAAAGCTCAAATGAGAAGAAATGTAACAGACCAAGCGTTTCATACCTTTAATAGTCCCCTTTGATAATCCTTATGCCTGTGGTTTAGAAACCACATTTTGACAAAAACGCTGCTTGAATAGATGAAGGCAGATTAATATGATCTCCTGGGAACTTCTAAAATTCTGAACTACAAGACTGCTCTCAAAATTGCCTTTACTTTCCCATTTACCATGCATTTGTTTCAGTGTCAGAATTGAGGGTAATAGCATTAGTTCTGTTCAGTTACCTAGTGATGGACAGTTACAGTCTTCCTGATTTTATGCTACACACTATATACATTACCTTTCCAACGAGTTTCTTAAAGTGGAGTTTCCGAGTCAAGGTTAACATAATTGTTAAATCATCTCCTAGAAAGGCTGTTATGTACCATTTTACATTCCTATTAATAGTGTATGACAGGACCTGTTTTCCTTGTCAGCCCCACATATTATGATTCTTTAAAATTTCCTTGGGTGAGTGTGTGTGTGTATGTTTGTATTACAGAAATAATAGGTGCTTTTTGAAATGCAAATTATAGAAATATTGACAGTGTAACTCCTTCATTTGCCCTTTGTCCACTAATGGATGAAAGAAAAGCCCCGTATCTCATTTTAATTTGCATTTCTAAGGTATATGCTGCAATATTTTTTCAGTTTTGTTCTTTGCCTGTCATTTGTTTAGTGCTATGTTGTTGTCTGACAGATATTTTTCCAAATCAGTTTTGGTTTTGCCTTTGATGTACTGCTTTAGGATGCTTTTCTATTTCAAGATAAATATTCACCTATTTTTTAAAAATACTTTTAAGGTTTAATTTTTCATACGTAGCATCTTTAACCCATCTGAAGTTTATTTGTTCTAAGATACAAGGTATATGGTTCGTTCCTTTCTTAACGAGATTTAAAATGAGCTATAAAACATAGAGTTTCAGACCTGAAAATAACTTCACTTGTTTCTAATCCAACATCTTTCTTTGTAGAACTGGGACAATCTGAGGCCCAGAAAGTTCAAGTGACTTGTTCCAATTCAGCTAGTCAATGGCAGAACCATGGTTAGATGTCTAGCTGTTGCTCTCCTTATTTAATACTTTACCAACAGTCACTGACTTCATTATAATCTTTTGTTATCTATTTTATATTCCATTATATTGCTTAAATCTCATTTTATAGTTTTATTCATACCTATATACATTTTACATATGTGATGTTTCAAAAAAGTTTATACTGCTTTTCCCGTACTACTATGGAGATTTCCTACATAATTGCCATCAAACTGTAAAAAGAACTTTACTCTCATAAGATGCCTCCCTTAAAACTTGGTCCCATCTTCCAAATAAAAGTTAATCACTCTTTCTTCTCTTTCTTTCTTTTTTTTTTTAGAGGGTATCCCATTAGGTAATTCAGAGGCAGACAGACAGTTGCTGGAAGCTGCAAAGGCTGGAGATGTAGAAACTGTAAAAGTAAGACATGATCTTATGATTTTTTTAACATTGGGTTTTTATTTTGACAGTGTTTAATGAATCCGTACTGTTAAAATGAAAAAATCTAGTTATTTATATGTGCATTGTTTTAAAAGGTAAGTAATGCTAATTAGTTCTGCTCTGCAAATAAGGATCATTGAGTAATAGAAGAAACTTTAGTATCACATGCATCTCAGTAAATACATCACAATTATAAATTTAGATAACTACATGTTTATGGGAAGGTATTTTGTTTAAAGAACCTATTCATTTGTCCCTTTAAAAGAATGAGCTATTTGAAATTATTGTCTCTTCTTGTTTACATATGATACATAAAACAGGAAGGGAAGAAAACTAAACAGTGTATCCCTCTGTCTGTATGTTTATTCTGATTTCTTTGCCTCCTCTACCCCTGTGAGGACCCAGTGTTTAAATATAATAATAACACAATGTCACCACTTTCCAGAGCCACTGTCTCCCAATAATCTTCAATTTATCTGGATTGACATATTTTTTTCAAGAAGAACCATCTTGAGCCCTTCTGTGGCCCATCTCCTATGATGTTCTTCCATAGAATAACCTTTCCTCAAATTTTGCTTTTATTGTAATACATATGTATTTATGTGATATATAATCATATATAATGTCTTACTGCCTATACCAGATATTCCTGTTCCTACAGAAACTATATTAGTATATCCAGGTATATAATCCAGAAGATTGAAATTTTGAAAGAGCAAGACTGTTTTTCAAGTCAACTAATACAAATTAAAATTAATTCAGCATGTTTCATGATTAAATAATTCTTTAGTAAAACAATGTTGATTTCAATTCCCAAAGCCAGTAGGAGGGAAAAAGCCCTGTTGTGTCCTCGCCGCAAACAGACTTTTTAAAAAATGCTTGGTCCTATTTGAGGGAGCATTGATAGGTAATAAGTTTTATTAAAAGCTAAAATTATTGATTTGATTCATGGCAGAAGTCTCCATTTGAAGCAGTTTCAGTATATTTCTTTATGGTGTTCTTAATCCTGAACAGACCTACCCCACAAAGTAAATTAGATTTCTTGAGAATGAAACGATGTGAATTATGGTCTCATCAGAACTTGAGCTCTGAGGATATTTATTCACTGTGCTTTTAAATCAAGAGATTTCTGAAAGTTGATTTTAAAAGTCCATGTGCTCTTTTCCTCCTGCTTTATCTGTGTAGATAGTACAGTCACCTCCAGGTAACTTCAGATTTCATTGTTTTGAAAGAAAAATGCTATTATGCAGTTTTATTATTTGACTTGTTTTGTAGTTATGTTCTCATGCCCTTAATTAGGAGGTTAATACGGTATTGAAAGAGGGATTTTGTTTCTCTTACTGACTAATGAATGACATAGAAAAACAAATCACTCAAGTTAAGGATAGTGAGGTGTTTGTCCTGGAGGAAATGGTAAGTTGTGTTAGATGGGCAAGGTGGAGTTAAAGTCAAGTAGTTGATTTTTATGTGTTGAGTGGAGGTGGTGATAAAAAACTGTAATGCTCATCCATTTACATATATTAAAGAGCATAAAGCTGTGTTCAGTACGCCTACTATTAAAAACCAGACTTTGTTTTCATAAAGATAAAAGAAGACCATAGGAAGAAACAGATGAAGTGAGGATGAGACTAGGTACAGTAATTGTACTTAGAGAATGAAATAATGCCATTTAATTAAGGAGGACCTTCCTCTCCCTGTGATAGGCATTAGGCTGTCTTCCCTTACCTCTACTTTTAAAGTCACTTACTGAAAATTTATCTCCATCAACCTTTCTATTCCTTGTGTATCTGTAGACAGGCAGCTTGGTATGAATCACTGAGACACCACCACCTGCATGTTTCCCAGTGAACACTTAATTATGTGCTTGGTTGTGTTTGTCTACTGGTGAGCTGTCAGGCTAGATACTTAGACACCTACTACTAGAAAACTTCTCTGAATGGACAAAATTAAACTTGAGAGCTAGGGAGTTAAGAGTGGCCAGTGATAACTACTGAATCTAGCAGCAACACTTTACACAAGTTGAAAATACTTATTCCCTAGAGCCGACTTCAGACCCACAAAACACCCTTTCTCAGTGACAGAACACTGAATGTGTGTATCTAACAAGCTCTCGTGTGGAAAGCAACCGAATAGCTTTGTCAGACCTGTTATTAAACCCGTTGAGGTAAAACCACTGATCCCTGGCTCCTTTGGTTTATTAGGCTTAGCTTATCTCTGCTTTAGGGTAGGCTAGTAAAAAAGAGAAAGGATTTTTACTAATATTCTTTTTACTAAAATATTCTTTTGACTTTTTTTTAAACACCATGATTTATTATCTGTGCTGCTTTCTTTCCTCAAATATTCACACTTTTCATGCAAAATACCCTTGAGTATTTTGAGTGTTACAGCTTTTTTCAGCCAGACTTCTCATCTGAAGAACAAAAACAAACAAAAAAATGTAAAAACTTCAGAGTGACTTTTCTTAACTCTCCCAAGGATGGTACATAACCAATAGCAATCTATTAATTAATTCATTCCATATAGTACAGTATAATTCTCTGGGTGTAATTCCTTGACAGTCAGCATCAGCATCATATGGGAACTTGTTAGAAATGCAACTTCTCAGGCCCAGTCCCAGACATCTGGAGGCTGGACCCAATTCACATGAAAATTTAAGAACCACTATTCTAGAACAGTACTCCTCAGATTTTTAATGTGCTTACAGATCACCTAGAGATCATGTCAGAATGCAGAGTCTGATTGAGTAGGTCAGAGCGTCTGAGAATCTGAGTTTTTAGCAAGTTCCTAGGTGATGCCAGTGCTTCTATGATCCAGTGTATCTGTATATATATTTGCCACAAAATGGAAATTACTGTTGCTTACTGCTACTTACATTACCTTTATGTAAATAGTAGTAATGGTAATAATAAAATTTACCCACTAGCTTTAGCAAAAGAAGATGATTACAGATAAGAGGACCAGAGGGATTGCCAATAAAGGACAAGATGAAGTAATAAATAGCAAAGAGTGTCTGAGAAATTTGATGAGACAAAATAAATCAGGCATTTGAAATTTCTACTAGATGAACGAAAAAAAGAAGTCAGAATATATAGCATCATGTGTATACTGTGTTGCATCCTACAGAAACTGTGTACTGTTCAGAGTGTCAACTGCAGAGACATTGAAGGGCGTCAGTCTACACCGCTCCATTTTGCAGCTGGCTATAATCGGGTGTCTGTGGTGGAATATCTGCTGCAACACGGAGCTGATGTGCACGCTAAAGATAAAGGGCAAGTACTAGCCATTGCTGTGGCCTCTCTGTGCCTTTATCTGACCCTCTTAGGAAAATCTGAAAACATTTTTATGAGATGGTGGTTCTTTTATTTTCAGAGAAGTCTGTTCTCTAACATTGGCTTAAGTATACTTCTTAATTTCAGTTAAGATTTTATGATTTTTATGAAGTAGCATTTTTATGAAGACTTAGTTGCTTAATGCCTTGTTATTTTATAATAGCCAAGGAGATTGCAACAGTAGTGTGATACTGATTTTTAATATAGTAAATATTTTAGTTTGCATTGAGGATACTTGATTTTTTCCAGTTTATATTAATTAAAAAAAAAAAAATACTTCTTGGGAATCCCCTGTTGGTTCAGTGGTTCTCACTGCCATGGCCTCAGGTTTAGGTCAGGGAACTAAAATCCCATAAACTGTGCTGTGGCCAAAAGAGAAAAAAAAATTAAAATAAATAAAAATATATAATTCTTAATCCTACATATTGCAAAATAGATGCTTGTTATGTTCTCTGCAATTTTAAATAATTTTAAAATTTCAAAAAATAAAAATAAAAAAATAAAATTTCCTCTCTGCCCCTGCCAAATAATTCCATTTCTGCTTACAATAAATTTAGGTTCTATAAATTAAAATCAGTAAAATTTCTTGTACAATTCAAGAAATTTATCATCTCTGTGTAGTTATTTAAATTAAAATATATCTTTGTGTTTTGTTTTTTATTTAACTTTTCATTTCAGAGGCCTTGTACCTTTGCACAATGCGTGTTCTTACGGACATTATGAAGTTGCAGAACTTCTTGTTAAGCATGGAGCAGTAGTTAATGTAGCTGACTTATGGAAATTTACACCTTTACATGAAGCTGCAGCCAAAGGAAAATATGAAATTTGCAAACTTCTGCTTCAGGTATATTTAAGTATTTATGGACAGGGTATATAACGTAGAATATGTTTATTATATTACTTATAACTCCAAACTTTAATCATAAAGGGATAAGAAGCAAAACTCTAATTCTGTACCTAGATTTCAGAATAAATGTCATGAACACTATAACCCAGGTTTATTTAGCACTAATGAAATTGATAGTATGTTGGTGTCTGCACTGGTACCAGTGTAGGTATTTTACAGTAAAATAAGACTATAGTTAAATTTATACTTTATGCACACATTGAAATGTTTGTGAAAACTAAAAATAGCATATGTGAACGGTAATTTTTAGTGAAATACTGTTTTGTTTTGAATGTAGGTTAAAGTTTTGGTTATATTCTTGCATTAATTAAAGCTCAATAATACTTAAGTGTCTATTTTTTATTGTAATTTTTTGTGTATTAAGCATTATTAATAGTCATGTTAACCTTTAAGGTAGAGTCTCTGTATAAAATAGGTTAACTATTTTCTCGTCATCCAAAGGCAAACTTAAGCTAAACCTTCCCTTTCTGTTTTTCACATACCCAGCATGGTGCAGACCCCACAAAGAAAAACAGAGATGGAAACACTCCTTTGGATCTGGTTAAAGATGGAGATACAGATATTCAAGATCTACTTAGGGGAGATGCAGCTTTATTGGATGCTGCCAAGAAGGGTTGTTTAGCCAGAGTAAAGAAGTTGTCTTCACCAGATAATGTAAATTGCCGTGATACACAAGGCCGACATTCAACACCCTTACATTTAGCAGGTAGGTGAATGAAATGTCACAGACTTAGGCTGGTACATCTAAGATTCATTTTACCTGAGTAAAATATTTCCTGTAAGTAAATTTGAAAGATTTGAATCAGGTGTCTTCTAATACAGGGCCGTGTTCTCTACAGTATAGCAATTTACATTCATTAAGAATAATTGAAAGAGGCTTTGCCAGTCTCCAGGTGCTTTAGAACCTTTATTCCAGGTCATCATGTTGTTTGAATCATCTTTGGTGAATATGTTTTCGCTGTAAAGCTTTGAAAATATGCTTGCTTGAGTCAGCCTTCCTGATGGGAAGTTAAAATTTTCCATTCTTCTGATGATAGTTGTTAAACAGAAGCAGAAAAAAGTCTTTAGACTTCCAAAACTTACATATAATTCTTGTTATTTGTTGTATTAGTTTGTAAGGCCTGCCTTAACAAATTACCACAGACTAGGTGGCTTAAGCAACAGAGATGTATTTTCTCAGCTTTGGAAATGTTGGCAGGATTGGTTTTTTCTGAGGCCTCAGTCCTTGGCTCACAGATGGCCACCTTCTCTCTGAGTCCTCACATGGCCTTTTCTGTGTATATGTGCATCCCTGGTGTCTCTGTGTCCTAACTTCCTCCTCTTATAAGGACAGCAGTCATGTTGAATTAGGGCTGACCCTCATGGCCTTGTTTTAACTGAATTACCTCTTAAAAGGCCTTATCTTCAAGTACAGTCACATTCTAAGGTACTAATGATTAGGGCTTCACCATAGGAAATTTGGGGAATATAGTAGAATACCTAACATTTGTCCTGAGTTTTCACTCATGAAGCTGGCAGAGTGTATCTTTGTCTTCATTGCATGTGGTGCAGCATTGTGATTTCAGTACAACTTTCTGAGCTGCGTTGAAGGTGCTGGCAGGACTTCCCTGGCAGTCTATAGGTTAAGACTCTTGCTTCCACTGCAGGGGCATGGGTTCAGTCCCAGATCAGAGAACTAAGATCCCACATGCCTCGTGGCCAAAAAATAATAATATTTTTAAAATAAAAATGCATATACCTTTAAAAAAAAGAAGAAAAAGTTGCTAGGGAGTGGGTCATTAAAATCACTGAGCTACTAGTCTTTTAGTGGAGTTGCTTCATAGGCATGTTTGACCCATACAGATAAGTATAAATATACGTGGTTTAAAAAAAAAAAAGGAATGCAGGTGTTTCTGCCACTTTGTGTAATGTGGGAAGTTCTCTTCTGTCACTTCCTTTTAGTCTCACATTGTGAGCAACTATGTTCCTAGGGAATTTTTTGTTTATTTTTTGGCCATGCCTGGCGGCGTGGCATGCAGGATCTTAGTTTCCCAACCAGGTATCAAACCCAGGCCCCCTGCAATGGAAGCACAGAGTCCCAGCCATTTCCACCAGCTAAGTCCCATAAGAGATTTTAGTGTTTGTGGTTTATACCTTTAAATTATGACCCCGTGTGAGTTGGAAACCCACAGGTCAAGGGAAAGAATTACTCCATCTATGTGTCTTTTAGAGCATTTTGGAAGTGATAAACCACAAATGCTAACAAAGCGAGGTAAGACTTTTCTTCTTCTGGCAATCAGGAGTTAGTAGTCCATGTAAGACAAAATGTGGCCTGATCTCTGATTTGGATTGTGCCATGCATAATTACTTACATAGGCTTTGAATCTTTATGGTAGCTTATCTAGAACACTGAGCATTACTTTGTAAGTGTGTGTTATTTTTGTAAGTGGCAAATACATTATACACACAAAACGTTTCTCACTTATATAGTATTACGCTTTGAGACATGGAAGGAGTTTTGAATTTGGTGTATTTACCTTATGGTAGTTTTGTTTTCCTTGATCTTACTGATTTTTTTTTTTTTTGCTTTAGATGTCTCAGCAAAAGGCTGAAAACTGCAGTAAAAGTGAATGAATTATATATTTTGAACTATTCTAAAGTTTCAAGTGATAGCTGATTTTATGTTGGCAAAGTTAAATTCCAGATTTGCTTTCAAACTATGATTATGTGTCAAATACAATATATCAATACATACTTTTTTTTTTTTTACCAAGAACACATACTAAGACAGCTGTCGGTTCCCAAGATGACAGCTGGGGCATTATAGTACATTTATAAAATACTCGGTTTTACTACTTCATGGCTTCAGCAGCAGTAGATTCTGCTGCCGGTAGAGATGTGTACCCTTACATTCTCTCCGGCAAAAAACATGTCTTTGTGACCTTCTGAGGAAATGGCACCCCGAGACCCACTGATGTGTTGTCTTCTGCTCTGCCAGCCACTTCTGTTCCTAACTCTGCTTTTAGGATGCCTTTTACTTGGAGCCTTGAGACCATTTACCTGAGGTCAGGAAGTTGTGTATACAATAACCATGAAGGCAGGGACTTTGTTAAGAAGGTTTTAAAAGGGACGATTTAAGTAAATCAAGCAATATAACTTTAGGATCTCAAAAAGAAATGAATTTCATCACTGATAACGTTCAACTTGAGGCCAGTGGGCAATTTTTTTTCATAAGCTAAATCTTTAATAGATTCCATTGGAGAATTTCAGATTTCTATAAAAGCTCTTATTTTAAAAATCCTGTTTTTTAGAAATATATATGTGTGTGTGTAGCTATTTTTATATTAACAAGTAAAAGTGATTTTACTTCTTTTCTAAATTAGCTGGTTATAATAATTTAGAAGTGGCAGAGTATCTCCTACAACATGGAGCTGATGTGAATGCTCAGGACAAAGGAGGACTTATTCCTTTACACAATGCAGCGTCTTACGGCGTAAGTTCTTTCATGTCAGCTTTTAAAATGTCAGAAGTTTTCTCAGTGAAAATCAGGATTACAACTCAAAGGAAATTTAGTTTGACTTTGTCATTTTACAGAGAATAAATATGAGCGCTGAAGATTAAATAACGTCTAAGTTTCAATTCTGTCTGTTGTAGCTTGCTGGGAGCTTGCTGTGTGACATGGGACGTTTTGTCTTTCATTGTTTCACCTTCCTTAGCACACAGCTCTTATTTTCAGTGAGATGTTAGTGATTTTGTTTATTTGTTGGTACCCAGAAAATCCACTGGGATTCATACAAATCTGTTGAGATCAGATGCATTGTTTCTGACTTATATTTAATAGCCTTGAATATTAACCATCAGTATTGACCATCTTCAGTTGATTAATTAAGGAAGGCTGCAGGTTTATAAATTGATGTTTAGCAGTTATAACACTTAAATGAGATATTGTTAAAGTTCTGTTTAGTTTCTTCCTGTGTAGTAGTATTATCTATTTTCTAGATATTTTCTCAAGTTATGTAAATGTCTACTACTGTAATTTTTAATCAATAGCCCATAAATTTTGATGGGGAAAAAGCACATTTTTTCATTTCTAGAGTATAGCTAGTGTCTTTTTAAGAACTAAAATATGATAAAGTAATAATTCAGACTGTAATAAGTTGGTTTTCTTTTACAGCATGTAGATGTAGCAGCTTTACTAATAAAATATAATGCATGTGTCAATGCTACGGACAAATGGGCTTTCACACCTTTGCACGAGGCAGCCCAGAAGGGACGAACACAGCTTTGTGCATTACTGTTGGCCCATGGAGCTGATCCAACGCTTAAAAATCAGGAAGGACAAACACCTTTAGATTTAGTTTCAGTAAGTGATGGGATCTTTGAAAAAAATCTCAGTGCTTTCCTGATGTTTTAAAAATTCCCTTGGGGGGGGTGTGTGTGTGTGTGTGTGTGTGTGTGTGTGTGTGTGTGTGTGTGTGTGTATAATGTCTTCATGGTGAATGTGGCAAAATCTGGCTTTTAGCTTGGTTTAAATTTTGGATCTCTTTGGTATTAAAATATAGTAAGTAAATAGTAGAATTATCGGTTATTGTAAGCTGAGTACTTTTAGAAATGGGAAAGAGAAGTATAAGGTATACTGCTTACATTAGTTGAGAAACAAGCAGGCAGGGTGCTTCATGAAATTTAGTTCAGCTGGTTGGATAGAATTTCCTAAGCAAGCTGACAGCTCAACTGTATTTGCAGGATTATTTCTTAAGGGAAATGTCCTTCCAGTTCCAAACTAACTTAGAAGTGAACTTTTTTTCATTCAGTCCACCCATGTGTTAGTCCACTAGATGTAATTAAGTGACATTGAAACAGGATGCCCTAGCGAACATGCTTGGGCTTTAGAGTCAAACAGACCTGCCTTAGAATTCTAGCTCTACCACTTAACAGTTGTATGGTTTTGCAGGTTGCTTAACCTCAAAGTCTCAGTTACCTAATCTGTTAATGGAGGTAAAATGTATTTGGTTAATATGAGAATTAAATGAGGGGATGTACCTCATGCTCTCAGGTACATAAGAAGTATCCAGTAAATTGTGCTATTATTGTTTTTAAGTGTTACATACCAACTATGAGTGTCATGGGAGTCCTCAGATTCAGGGAAAGAAGGTGAGGATTGAAAAGGTAGTATAAATGACAAGCCATGAAAACAAGTACTGATTTACTTCTTGCTGAATGTTAATTACTTGGTGTCTTAATTGAGCATTGTAAAAGAATAGTTGTTGTTTAATTGCTAAGTCATGTCTGACTCTTTTGGGACCGTATGGACTATATCCCACCAGGCTCCTCTGTCTATGGGATTTCCCAAGCAAGAGTACTGGAGTGGGTTCCATTTCCTTCTCCAGGGGATATTCCCAACCCTGGGATCGAATCCATATCTCCTGCTTGCCAGGCGGATTCTTCACCACTGAGCCACCGAAAGAATAGTATTTGTTACTAATTAAATTAATATACCAGTAAATTTGGGGATTTTTTTCCATTCTGGCATATTTGATTAAAATTATATCTTTATTCCCTACCCTTCCAAGTGTTCAATTTTGAGAAACGAATATGTTGCTGAAATTTTTCCAAAAAAAATCAACCATCATTCTGTTTGCTAAAGTTCTACATAGATTGAATTACTTCAGAATGCCTTTAAAAGTTTTCAGATCTTACTTTTTAAAGTTTATATTTCTAAAAT
Source organism: Cervus canadensis (assembly GCF_019320065.1). Classification (NCBI taxonomy): domain Eukaryota; kingdom Metazoa; phylum Chordata; class Mammalia; order Artiodactyla; family Cervidae; genus Cervus; species Cervus canadensis. The sequence continues at coordinate 36,928,392 of NC_057393.1, read as the reverse complement.
TAATTTCAGTACATCAGTACATCAATCATGATGTCTTAGGATTTTTTTTCTTGGCTTTGCCACATCTTACACTTTTATTTTGTATGCCTCAGAGTATGTGTTCTATATTATGTTTCACAATTAATAACAGTTTAGCTGAATATCACTTATTTGCTTCACTTTTTAAAATAATCATTTTTATATAAGCAATTCTAGTGCAAATCTGCTAGGGTTTTGTCTTTTTTTTTTAATGCATTCTGTTGGGTATAGTAGAGTTTTACAACCTGCTTACTGTGGGTTTCCTCTCTCTCTGACATGTACTCCAGGCAGATGATGTCAGTGCTCTCCTGACAGCAGCCATGCCCCCTTCTGCTCTGCCTTCATGTTATAAACCTCAAGTGCTCAATGGCATGAGAAGCCCAGGAGCCGCTGCAGATGCTCTGTCTTCAGGTCCATCCAGCCCATCAAGCCTTTCTGCAGCCAGCAGTCTTGACAACTTATCTGGCAGTTTTTCTGAACTATCTTCAGTAGTCAGTTCAAGTGGAACAGAGGGTGCTTCCAGTTTGGAGAAAAAGGAAGGTGAGACATTCAGCCAAAATAACTGATATTGGATTGCTGAAAAGTAATTTTTAATATTATTATTGAAATTCTAATGAAAGTTTCTCCCTCCATGTTCAGACTTGATGAGGTTCTAATGCTCACTTATTCTTTAGATGTAAACATACTTTTTGAAAGCTATAGAAATCCTTTTGGTTGAGTACTATGGCTTTATTTGTCTCTTCCAGTGTATTATAATTTTGAGTTTTTTGGGTGTTTTTTTTTTTTTAAAGAAAAGGAAAGAAATTCTGTGGTAGTCCAATGATTAGGACTTGACACTTTCACGGCCATGGGCCTTGTTTCAGTCCGTAATTGGGTAACTAAGATCCCGCAAGCCACATGGTACTGCCAAAAAAGAAAAAAAAAGGCACATATACCTATAGTCTCTTTACCTTAAGATAGGGAAACTTTGTTTTTACATTCAGATATAATTGACATATAATAATATATTAGTTTAAGCTGTATGGAAACTTATTTTAAAGATACAATTAAAAATAATTTTCTTTAAAAAGAAAAGATTTCTTTGTAACATGTGAGTGCCCTTTCTTTTAATGATGAAATGTTATAGCTTTTTCGTCACTTTTTTTTTTTTGGTGTGGCAGCACATATATGGGTTCTTAGTTTCCTGACTAGGGATCGAACCTGTGCCCCGTGCATTGGGAGTGCAGAGTCTTAACCACTGGACCCCCATGGAAGTCCTCTTTGTAATTTTGATATTAAGTTTAATATTATATTGTGATGGCTGTTATATTTTGTTTCATCTTTATATTCTTTGTAATATCACAAAACTTGGCTGTTCTGTTGATACACATTATTCTGATGTGAAATTCTGTGTTGTTTTTTTTACTTTCCAGTTCCAGGAATAGATTTTAGCATTACTCAATTTGTAAGAAATCTTGGACTTGAACACCTAATGGATATATTTGAGCGAGAACAGGTAAGTACATGAGTTGTTTCACTTGGTTTGCTGTTTTGGGGAACCTCAAGGGAAAAATAGAAACTTTTGAAATGCCCTGAACCATTCAACATATTGAGGACTGAAAAGGATGTTTTTTTTAAAAGGACTGGAAATCAATCCCTCTTCTAATTTGGCTTGTTTTTTTTCCATTTAGTTTGTTGCTCTTGTTGTTTACTCACTAAGTCATGTTTAGTTTATTAGCACATAAAAATTGTTTCTTACGTGGTAACAAAATAGCTTTCTTGAATAAATCTACCTTATGCATTTCTTAAAGGTAAGTTATCCTTGACCTCAGTTTGTTCAGTTCTCTTACATCAGTCATTACCGACTCTAAGCCTGTCACGTTAATAACCACTTTGGGAAGCTATATAAACACACATACTATATATCTGGGCTTTTCTTAAACAGTCCTAATTTAAGTTTTCTGTCAGAGTACATTTACTGATTTTTTGAGTTCAGAAAATGTAATTATTGTAGACTTGTACCTCTAAGGAATTTTAATCTAGTTACAGAGCTATAGCAAGAACATATGAAGAATTAAGTTTTTGGCATAGAAATTCAAATAAAGAGTTATTACAAGCCGGACTATTCAAAGAAAGCTTCATGAAAGGTTTGTAAATAACACAGGATTTTAAAGAATGCCTTCAGTTTCACAAGATAGGAATCATATATTCAGGGTTAAAAGGATTAGTTTGAACAATGATGCTGAAGTTATCAGTTAACATAATGCAGAATCTGTAGGAACATTACATTAAGAAATTGTATAAATAGTTGGATATAAAGTGATAGTGAAGAAGATAAAATTATGTGCCTAAGTATGGTTAATTTGAAAATGTCTTTTTGTTTTGCAGTTTAATTCCACTCAGGTTTAAATACTAAATGAAAATAATGATGTTTTTGGTTAGTTCTTGATTCAACTTGTTTAATTAACTGCAGCTTTTCAGTTTTAGTTTAATAGCTGATATGCTTTCATTTCTGTGTTGTGTTCAGAAGTCATTTGAAATAAATATATAAGTCTAATAACATTGTGAGAACACCAATATATGAATGTCTTCCAAACAAGTCTTCTAAACAGTTTCATTCTCTTTTGTAAGATCACGTTGGATGTATTAGTTGAGATGGGACACAAGGAGTTGAAAGAGATTGGAATCAATGCTTATGGACATAGACACAAATTAATTAAAGGAGTTGAGAGGCTTATCTCTGGACAACAAGGTATTTCATTTTAAGTCATTGCTATCATCAATTTAACAGCTTGCATAAAGGCAGCCCTCAACTTACTAAAGGATAATTTTAAAATCTCTGATAGTCCACTTGATAAGAAAAGTACTAATGAGGATTCTGGAAACCTGGGGTCAAATCTTAAATCTGCCACTGTTAGGTTTCCTGAACTGCTTACCTTTAACTCTGTGAACCTAAGTGAAGTGTCTGGGCCATTCAGAAATATGGGTGTTATTTTAGCTCTGAAGTTTTTTCTATTATTTCCATTCACTCATTTCTGAAGTTGTTGTAGCTCAAAAATTATATCGTTCTAAAAGATCTGAAACTTGGATATCTCATTTGGTAATATAATAGGTAACGGCTAGGTGTTCAGGCCTGCCCATAAAATAATGTTGTAAATCTCTTTTGCTGTAAATAGTTACATTTTAAACACTCACTGTAAAAGTACAAGGAAACAGTAATGTTGCATCTAAGGAAACGTAGTGAAACAAAGTTGAATAATACTTTATTTCTCTTGAATGTTGATACCTAAAGAAAATGCAAATTGCATTTATTCAGCAAATGTTCACACTTTCTGTATATCAGGTCTTGGTGTAAAAGATGAGTTATTTTAGTTGTCAGAACCACATTTTAAGTTTCTTGTTCAACTGAGGGAGCGATGTACCCTGAGATTAGAAGCATCCTATAATTGAAGACCTGGCCGTACAACTGGGGTTAAAGACAAACCTCCGTCAGCAAAACTGAGCGAGTTGTGAGCAAAGAATGTGTGTTATCCGGCATAGGGTCTGTCTCTTGAGGAACAAAAAGAGAACTTGGAAAGTTCGGTGATTCAAGCTAAGGAATGCTTTAAACTGAATTTCTGGATTAGGATTGATTAACGGTAGATGCACTTTATTTCCCTGATAGGAACTAGGGCAAAGTGTTTAAAATGTGAGATAGTCTTAGATATTCCTGGTATAGAAGACAAAATTTTATAAGATAAAGAAGAGGGCAGGCTCGAGGCTTTTTGGGATGTGAGTATTCAGAGGAACTAGAACCCTCAGTCTTGGACTCCGTTTCATGCCTCTGCTAGAAAACACTTGTGAATCTGGTAGGGAGGCAGTTAACACTGTTTAAAGGCTCAGGAAACAATGATAGAAACAGATACACTGCTTCCAAGTGGCAGAGGTACGTCCCTCCCTGCTGCATTTGGTCCTCTGGTCATTCTGATGACATCCAGCTGCAGTTGAGTAGGAACATTGATTCCTACGTGGAGGAGAAACACCACAACAACACAGAAGGACTGTGTCTGATCTAGCACATCAGGGTCACTTTCCTACATAAAGTTACCACCTGCCTTATCTTCATTTGCAGCTAGGAGTCTGTATAATAGCGGCATTATACCCAGTTTGCAAATTAGAACCAGTGGCAAGCTTCTGACTGTCTCTTACCTTGCTGACTTAACAGCCTTGGCTATTACTCAGTGCATCAAGTCAACAGATTACATGTTCTGATCTTTCAGCACTTATGAGTATCTTCTTGGTGCATTCGAAGATGCCTTAGTCCAGTGTCTGTCACAGACTTTATTCTGTTAAGTGTTTTTTCTATAAAATGTCCTCCTGTGTATAGTTGTCATACTTCCCTTAGATATTATAATGCAGCCATACCTATACATCATTATTAGGGTTTGGCATGTTTGTGACAGTTCTGTTATTCAGACCAGAACAGTGCTCTTAGTCTCCAGAGGGAAACTGCCACGCATTAACCCAGCAGCAGAGGACTTATATGCAGAGTACATCATGTGAAATGCCAGGCTGGATGAATTACAAACTGGAATCAAGATTGCTGGGAGAAATGTCAGCAACCTCAGATATGCAGATGATACTACTTTAATGGCAGAAAGTGAAGAAGAACTAAAGTGCCTCTTGATGAAGGTGAAAGAGAAGAGCAAAAAAGCTGGCTTAAAACTCAGCATTCAAAAAATGAAGATCATGGCATCCAGTCCTGTCACTTTGTGGCAAATAGATGGGGAAAATGTGGAAACAGTGTCAGATTTCATTTTCTTGGTCTCCAAAGTCACTACAGACAGTGACTGTAGCCACGAAAGTAAAAGACGCCTGCTCCTTGGAAGAATACCTATGACGAACCTAGACAGGGTATTTAAAAGCAGAGACATCACTTTGCCAACAAAGGTGCGTATAGTCAAAGCTATGGTTTTTCCAGTAGTCATATATGAATGTGAAAGTTGGACTATGAAGAAGGCTGAGTGCCAAAGAATTGATGCTTTCAAACTGGGGTGCTGGAGAAGACTCTTGAGTGTCCCTTGGACAGCAAGGAGATCAAACCTGTCAATACTAATGGAAATCAACCCTGAATATCCATTGGAAGGAATGGTGCTGAAGCTGAAGCTCCAATACTTTGGCCACCTGATGCGAAGAGCTGACTCACTAGAAAAGACCCTGATGCTGGGAAGGATTGAAGGCAAGAGGAGAAGGGGATGACAGAGGATGAGATGGTTGGATGGCATCACTGACTCAGTGTTACATGAGTTTGAGCAAACTCCGGGAGAGGGAGATAGTGAAGGACAGGGAAGCCTGGCATGCTGCAGTCCATGGAGTAGCAAAGAGTCGGACATGACTTAGTGACTGAGCAACATCAAAAAAGTACTTGAGTCCTACCTGAGAAAACAGTGGAGCTCTGGAGATCTTGGAGAGGTTAAAGGAAGGTTGTGTTAACAGATACAACAAAGAAATTAGAAAATCCTATGTAAGATTCCATTTTAAAAGCTTTTGTGAGAGTAAAAATACAAAAGTATATATGATCTTAACTGTTGACATTCAGAAAATAGGGTAAATTCATTGCTGAAGTGAATCTGTTATGGGTTAGAATAAGCATTCCATCGTTAGTAAGCTTTATGACTTCTCATTCTTGGATAATTTAAAATTACCTGTGGCCATGCTAGTTTCTTCTCGGTCTTACAAAAAAATAAAGGGACCAAATGCTGAAAGGGCTGCTTAGTTAATAAAGGAAATAATTTGAAGAATAAAACATATGACACATAGGAGATAAAGAATAGAAAGATTTTCAGAACTATTCTCACAAAACCCTATGACTTGTAAGGTCAAAAAAATAGTCATCTAAATGCAGTGTAATTTTCTGGTTTGGATCCTGGAAAAGTAAAAGGACATTAGTGGGGAAAAACTGGTGAAATCCAAATAAAGTCTGTAATGTACTTAATTTTGATAAGTGTGCTGTGATTGTATAAAGTGGGACCGTTAATGTCCCTGACAGTGACTTTAGAGAGTGGAGTGAGGGCACAGGATCTCTTGGTGCTCTCAGCTTTCCTATAAACCTAAATTGTCCCAAAATAAAAATCTTTTAAAAACTAGTAATAAGCATCAGATAAATCGGGTGGTTGTGTTGGGTTAATGTTTATTGTGGGCTGGGGGTGGGTTGGTTCTGGCAAGTTTTTTTTTACCTTCAAATTTCATTTGATAGGTCTTAACCCATACTTAACTCTGAATACCTCTGGAAGTGGAACAATTCTCATTGATCTGTCTGCTGAAGATAAAGAGTTTCAGTCTGTGGAGGAAGAGGTATGTTCATACACCATATAAATGTCGGGTCAGCAGCTAAATTCCCCAGAAGTTCCCAGATCTATTTGAACATGTATGTAGCAGGAGTTTTTAATTGTCCCTCACTCTACCACCTGAAAACTTACAAAATCAGCATTTAAAATACACTATTTCAGTAAGCTTTAATTCTAATAATTTGGTTCAGCATTGCAATTAATATACAGAATTCTGCTGGAGAAGAGGTTGCTAGTATTCCCTTCCTTCATGAAAGCAATTGCAAAGCCCAGTATCTTAGATAAGACCCAGAACATGTGGATGCTACTTATCTAGGAGATGTTTTTCTAACTTTCTTTCCATAAAACTCTTGTATCCCCCAAAGTCTTAAAATAGCGCCCTGCGCTTTGAAGAACACCATACCCTATATGTGTGAGCTGAGCACAGAGATACAAAGTTGAGTGAGACTTAGTTCTAAATCTCAGGAAACTCCAACTCTCAGTGAAATATAAATTGTGCTTTATGAGAGCAAAATGAATGGGAACAAATAAATCATTGGTTTTGTTTTGTTTTGTTTTTTTAGTATGTCAGTTGGTTGGCTTTGTATGTTTAGCTCACCTGTGCATTTACTTGTTTCCTTTTGTTCCAGTAGTTTGCATTATATAATTTTCACCTATAGGTATTTTGGATTGATTGTATCAACTATGCACTGTCTCTCGAAAGTAGTTCCTGCAAACTTTTAGAACTCATACCTTAGACAACAAAAATATTAAAAACTTATTTTGTCTTAAGACTCATATGAGTCAAGAACTGTGTTCCCTAAACCAGAAGAGACATTCAAGCTAATGCACATATTTTTAAAATGTGTTTCCATCAGATGCAAAGTACAGTCCGAGAGCACAGAGATGGAGGTCACGCAGGTGGGATCTTCAACAGATACAATATTCTCAAGGTAATAAGTTAGTGGAAATAAAGTTCACTGTGACCATAGTTTTCAGAAGCCTGAAACCATGATTAAGTTCATAAGAACATTGTCTGTCCAGCCCAGTAAGTCTTTGACATGGCATCAGGGGTATTTTGGGAAAGAATATGTCCTTAGCAGGTTACGATCTTCAAATCTCTGTACTAACCACTAGTTCAGCCTCTGTTGAACATATTTAAGTTTAGAGATTATGCTTTAAATAAGCTCTAAACTTAAAGATTATTTAAGTTTAATCTTTAAACTTAAATAATTTAAGTTTAAATGGGAAGATATATCTTTATCTTAACTGTTGACATTCAGAAAATATGACAGATTCATTGCTGAATTAAGGAATCTATTATGGATTAGAATAAGCATTCCATTGTTAGTAAACTTTATGACTTCTCATTCTTGGATGATAAATCCTGTAGGCTTAGGATTTTAAATATGGACATTACTATTAAGGTACTCTTGCTGGCTTTTTCAGTACTTTTGAACTTTGTTGTGGCTCAGGAAACGACTCCCATCTTTATAGTTACACCATGGGTTGTTTGTTTCTAGTTTGTCCTAATTGTGACTACTCCAGGTTTCTGTGAGTCCTCACACATAATACCATTTTTTGGTAATTTTAGTATTAGTCCCTCTGTACCTTTCATCTTTCCAGAAATAGTCATTTAAAAAAAATTTGTTAAAGAGAGTGCTGACTCTTATTAATATCAGGTACTCTTCTCAGGGCCTTTTCAGCTTTGCTAATTTGCTTGGTGTTTTTAAAAGCTGTATGGCAACCAAATTGTATACTCTACTTAAGATGCATAATGATTTTCTGTTAACTACATTGATATATTCTTAATCATTATAAGATTTAGAGTTATAATGTGGCAAGTATCTCTGATACCTAATTTTTAAACTGAAAGGTGAATAGTATCAAATCTTTCAGTTGTGTTATATTACTCTCTCACAATAATATATTATTTTGAGTATACCAGTAGATCTCATATTTTAGAGTTATTCATCAAGATCGTTATGTTCTTACTATTTAGAAATAAGATGATATAAAATAAGTACACATTATTCAGGTGCAAGGGTTATTATTTCAGGAGCGGTATTTTATTAGTTCATATCATAGTATGACCTGAGTGACATCTCAAGTTTTCTTTTCCTGAACACATGTATAATAATATTTACTATAACAAATAATTATTCCTATTATAGGTAGACTTTAGTCAAGGGCATTTAGTGTGCAACCAGTAACAAAATGTGCCAAGGTTTGTTAAGGGTGAGGGCAAGGAACAATATGGGTTTGATTTCTAGAGTTGCTGAATTTGGGAGGTATGCTGTTTTCTTTCTCTAGAAAGATATTTTAGTATAATATCTAATACAAGTGTTTTCACTGATAAAACTTTTGTTTTTGTTCCCTTTTTTAAAACGCATTAATGAGCTCTGTTTATGCCAATCTGCGTGCTTTGATTATGTCTTTGATGGTATTTTGAGTTAATTTGAACCTAGACTAAAGCCGTCAGCTCCCAGATGTGTTTTAGGACCAGCAGGGGGCTGTAGCACCCTTACATACAGCTGAAAAGCAGCACTAGGATTGTGAGTTTTGACCTTAGAAATACTCCTAGTGAAACCAGCATCCATCTTAAAACTTTTCTCCAAACAAAAGTTTCAGGAATTGGAGGGATAGGGAAAAATAGAGGAAATATTAGGGAGAGTCTGTGTGTGTGTGTGTGTGTGTGTGTGTGATTGTTTGGTGTGGCTATATCAAATATTTTAATTAAAAACATATAAAGATGGTACTTTGAGCCAGAAAAAGCAGTTGGGGGAAAGAGAGTATTTTCTTTCTTACATTTCCATAGAGAACTCAGCATGTCTGATGTGGAGATGTTTTAGTAATAATTCTAAAGTGAGACTAGAAGTATTTTAATCAATTAACAGTACTCTTACCTTTACATATAACCATATGTAACTTTTTCTCATCTGTAGTTTTCAATTTCTAAAATGTACCTATATTTTCATCTTTATGGTTGTGACAAATTTTTTTAGTTGACTAAAAATAATACATAATTTATATTTCAGAGAAAGTTTTGCCTCTCTTCTGGTCCTATGTGGCCCATTTTTGGTTAAGATTAACAAGTAGGTAAGTAGTTATTGTGATCCAGAGATTTTATTTTGCTGGTTTCTTTTTATAGATTCAGAAAGTTTGTAACAAGAAACTATGGGAAAGATACACGCACAGGAGAAAAGAAGTTTCTGAAGAAAACCACAACCATGCAAATGAAAGAATGCTATTTCATGGTAAGATTCCTCTCCTCCTACCTGCCATCATCATCCTCCACATTTTTTGTCAGATTTGAAATAATAATGAATCTGTATATTTCTCATATCATTTTTTAAAAAATAAACATTATTTCTGTAAATCTTTGCATTTATATTTGTGTTTTCAGTCTCTTTTGAATTTGTATGTTTTGAATGGATATAGTTTATAAATAAAATTACCATAACAAAATGTATAGAAATGATAATACTGACTATTCATATTTTCTCTGTATATATATGTGTGTGTGTCCTCTATTGAGCCCATCTTTGCATGAAATGTTCCCTTGGTATCTCTAATTTTCTTGAAGAGTTATCTAGTCTTTTCCATTCTATTGTTTTCCTCTATTTCTTTGCACTGATCACTGAGGAAGGCTTTCTTATCTCTCCTTGCTATTCTTTGGAACTCTGAATTCAAATGGGTATATCTTTCCTTTTCTCCTTTGCTTTTTGCTTCCCTTCTTTTCAGAGCTATCTGTAAGGCCTCCTCAGACAGCCGTTTTGCTTTTTTACATTTCTTTTTCTTGGGGATGGTCTTGATTCCTGTCTCCTATACAGTGGCATGAACCTCCGTCCATAGTTCATCAGGCACTCCGTCTATCAGATCTAGTCCCTTAAATCTATTTCTCACTTCCACTGTATAGTCATAAGGAATTTGATTTAGGTCATACCTGAATGGTCTAGTGGTTTTCTCCACGTTCTTCAATTTCAGTCTGACTTGGGCAATAAGAAGTTCATGATCTGAGCCACAGTCAGCTCCCGGTCTTGTTTTTGCTGACTGTATTTCATGCAAAGATGGGCTCAATAAAGGACAGAAATGATATGGACCTAACAGAAGCAGAAGATAAAAAAGAGGTGGCAAGAATACACAGAAGAACTGTACAAAAAAGATCTTCATGACCCAGATAATCACGATGGTGTGATCACTCACCTGGAGCCAGACATCCTGGAATGGGAAGTCAAGTGGGCCTTTGGAAGCATCACTACGAACAAAGCTAGTGGAGGTGATGGAATTCCAGTTGAGCTATTTCAAATCCTGAAAGATGATGCTGTGAAAGTGCTGCACTCAATATGCCAGCAAATTTGGAAAACTCAGCAGTGGCCACAGGACTGGAAGAGTCAGTTTTCATTCCAATCCCAAAGAAAGGCAATGCCAAAGAATGCTCAAAACACAATTGTACTCATCTCACACACTAGTAAAGTGATTCTTAAAATTCTCCAAGCCAGGCTTCAGCAATACGTGAACCGTGAACTTCCAAATGTTCAAGCTAGTTTTAGAAAAGGCAGAAGAACCAAAGATCAAATTGCCAACATCTGCTGGATCATCAAAAAGCAAGAGAGTTCCAGAAGAACATCATCTCTGCTTTATTGACTATGCCAAAACCTTTGACTGTGTGGATCACAATAAACTGTGGAAAATTCTGAAGATGGGAATACCAGACCACCTGACCTGCCTCTTGAGAAACCAGTATGCAGGTCAAGAAGCAACAGATAGAATTGGACATGGAACAACAGACTGGTTCCAAATAGGAAAAGGAATACATCAGGGCTGTATGTTGTCACCCTTCTTGTTTAACTTATAATGCAGAGTACATCATGAGACATGCTGGGCTGGAGGAAGCACAAGCTGGAATCAAGATTGCCGGGAGAAATAACAATAACCTCAGATATGCAGGTGACACCACCCTTATGGCAGACAGTGAAGAACTAAAGAGCCTTTGATGAAAGTGAAAGAGGAGAGTGAAAAGTTGGCTTAAAGCTCAACATTCAGAAAACTAAGATCATGGCATCTGGTCCCATCACTTCATGGGAAATAGTATCAGACTTTATTTTTTGGGCTCCAAAATACTACAGATGGTGACTGCTGCCAAGAAATTAAAAGACGCTTACTCCTTGGAAGGAAAGTTATGACCAACCTAGATAGCATATTAAAAAGCAGAGACATTACTTTGCCAACAAAGGTCCGTCTGGTCAAGGCGATGGTTTTTCCAGTGGTCATGTACAGATGTGAAGGTTGGACTATGAAGAAAGCTGAGCTCTGAAGAATTGATGCTTTTGAACTGTGGTGTTGAAGAAGACCCTTGAGAGTCCCTTGGACTGCAAGGAGATCCAACCAGTCCATCCTAAAGGAGATTAGTCTGGGGTGTTCATTGGAAGGATTGATGGTGAAGCTGAAACTCCAGTACTTTGGCCACCTCATGCAAAGAGTTGACTCATTGGAAAAGACCCTGATGCTGGGAGGGATTGTGGGCAGGAGGAGAGGGGATGACAGAGGATGAGATCACAGGCCAGATGGCATCACTGACTCAATGGATGTGAGTTTGAGTAGACTCCAGGAGTTGGTGATGGAAAGGGAGCCTGGCGTGCTGCAGTCCATGGGGTCACAAAGATTCAGACACGACTGAGTGACTGAACTGAACTGAAAGTTCTATAAAACACAGTATTTAAATTTCACAATCCCCTGGAAGAATGGCTATAGCAGACTGCATTAGTATATAATTTCTAAATGGTACTTCTCATTTCAAAACCCTAAAAATTGTCATGATAATGTCTTGGCACAGAATATGATATTTATTTATGTGTTGACTTAAGGGTTGTAATGTATGACTTTTTCTATTTTATAATAGAAATGGTTTTGGTTTTTCCAAGTTAATTCAAGTAAGTTATTCTATTCTTTAGTATTTCTGTAAAGCGGAATTCAGCGTTATTTCCCTTGTCCCTTTATGTACAGGGACACTGATCTTGATGAATCAGTTAGCTGTGTCATATTGGCTTTTCCCAAGCCCCAGCCTCACTGCACTCCCTGACCTGGTCTCCGTGCTTAGTACCTCCTGGTCTTTGCTTGAGCTCCTTCTTGGCATGCATGGAAGGAAGGAAGAGAAAGAAGTCAATATGTAGGGAATGGAGGAACACACCACATTTGCAGATGGAATCTGGTAATAGCAAGTGATGAAAAGCAGAGAAGCGAAAGGATAGGAGAGAAGTATAAAGAAAAGCATGAACTTGAAAAGATCACTTTAGCCACTTTGGGTATCTAGAAAAAGTACACGGATGTGGGTGTCATTGCATGACCTAGTTGCATTCAGCCTGGCCATAGGAAGTGAATTATGAGACTCTTGATTCTGGGTTTGTATGAATTTGGGGCCGGGAATTTGATAACTCTAGCATTGATGTTTCTTTCAGGTGATCTGTACGTTTTTCCTAGTTGAATGTTATGTGTCCTTACTTTGGCATCTGAACCACCACCCTGTTAGAAACATTCATTCACATTAGCAATTCTTCTAAAATAGATATTCTAAAGTAGTGAGCCAGCTGACAGTTGTGTTTCGGTTTTGCTTATCATGGTGGTGATGTATGTATGTTAATTCAGAATTTAACTTCTTCTGATGTCTGTTCCTGTCACTGCTTGGAGCCTTAAGTAGTGGGATTTTAGTCCATCATGTATCTAAGCTGACTTGTTTTCACTCAGGGCACCATGGGAATGGGTTGGCTGTAGTGCCTTCTGATTTTTGTGGAATCAAACAATTGAAGAAAAAAAAATTTAACTTCTAAGATGCTTTAGCTTTTATTCCTTTTCTTGTGATTTAAAAATGTTACCTATTTATATGTATTTTAGGGTCTCCCTTTGTGAATGCAATTATCCATAAAGGCTTTGATGAAAGGCATGCCTACATAGGAGGCATGTTTGGAGCTGGGATCTATTTTGCTGAAAACTCTTCCAAAAGCAATCAGTATGTATATGGAATTGGAGGAGGTACTGGGTGTCCAGTACATAAAGACAGATCTTGTTACATTTGCCACAGGTAAGAGATCACTTTTCTCATTTATTTTGATAAGAATCAGATAAGAATTGGTTTCATATTGAAATTTTCAGGTAAAACATTATCTTGGACAGCTCTAGGAATCCAAGTGAGGCATAGTTCAGGTTGCTTTGGCCCTCTCACTGGTTCTAATAGTAGCTGATGTTTTTTAAACGGTCTGTAAGACCAAGCACAGTTACAAGCATTTGATCTGTTCACCTGATTCGCATTTGATCTGTTCACCTCATTCAATCATTAGAACACACAGTCCTTTCAGAATATGGAGTAGAAAATATTGCTGGACATGAAAGAGATTTTATTGTGGACTGTTTAAAAATCTAGTACTCAAATGCTATTAATAAAATGGCATTATTTGCTACACCTAATCATTTCATGGTAATAGGTGAGGGAATCTCTCCTCCACTGTGGTATGATTTTTAATTGTCAATTTGTAGTATTACTACTAAGAAAAAAGTTAACATTAAAGCATATCAACATGTCAGTCCTTTTAGAAAGCACATTATCAAAAATTATTTTGTACTTCTTTTTTTCTTACTTCTAGTTACCCTAGTGGAACTTAGTTATTAGAATCATTCAAATGACTTGATCCTAGTTGATAAAATCCTTGTAGGTAAATAATCTTCACCATCAAGTAAGATTAATTATTGAGATTTATTCTGTGGTTAGAGCACTGCTTATAAAGACCTAGAACAGTAGCTATCAAACATTAGCAAGTTCAGAATCACCTAGAGGGCCTACTAAAACACAAATTCCTATGCCACGCCTCCTGAATTATTGATATAGTAGGTCTGGGGCTAGGTCACTAGAACTTGCATTTCTACCGAGTTCCTAAGGGATGCTGAAGCTTCTGATCACAGATCTAGAAACCCTAGAGCAGTAGTTCTCAGCTGTGGCAGCACATTGGAATTACCTGAGGGGCTTTAAAAACTACTAATGACTGTGTCCTACCCTCAAGAGATTCTCACTTGGGGGCCTGGGGTCTGGTCTGGGCATGGGATTTTTAAAAGCTTCCCAGCTGATTCTGAAGGGCTGCCAAAGTGAAGGACTAAAGTCCTGAAGGGAGACAAAGACTATCTGTTTATGTTTTGTTCTTACTGTTTTCTCCCTAAACTTAGACCCATGTAGGTGTCAAAGCCAGACCTCCTGGGTATGACCTCCCACCCGCTTCTATTTTAGATCATAGATTGGAATGACTAGGAGGCTTGTAATTTCTTGAGAGTCTGTAAATTGAACACTGCTATCTTTACTTGTCATATATCATCTTGGAGGCTAAATAGTTCTGACCATTAATAGTAAGCAGTGTTCTAGTATCTCTTCTCAGTTGTCTTTGAAGTACAATGCTTGTATGTCTGGAAATAAATTTATTAACTTAAGATTTCTGTATGCTGAATTATCATGGAATGATTGTGACTATTATAGAAAATATATTAGAAATGCTAAGAAAATTTGCAAAGAGCCTATTTAGAATAAAAAATACAGCCTATCTTCTTTGGAGACAGAATCATCAGACCACCAAATCTCTTGTTCTCCCGTAGAAAGAAAATTAGATTAGAGAGAGCAACAGTGAAATAGTAAAAAGTTCGTTGGACCTAAGGAAGGCCAGTCATATGCCCTTGGGGAGTGAGAAAGTAATACAACCTAAACTTTTGGTGAGCAAAGACAAATATGAAGAAGAAACATTTCAGCTAAACTTGAAAAATGACTATTAGCCAGTTGAAGAGTGGTAGAACATATCATTCTAGATGGTAAAAGAAACAGTGTGTCTGATGGCCTTGGGGCAAGAAAGTTTGACCTGCAGGAAGAAAAACTAATGTGTCTAGGTATAATGAACACAAAGTAAAGGTGGAGAACTGGGGATCATTATAAGAAATTTGGGTTTTCTTATGGGCACAGTGAACAGTCTCTAAAAGGTTTTAAGCAGAAAAGTAGTGTCATCTGATTTATGGTTTTTGCTGTTTGTTTTTTCCCTAAATCACAGGTAGCTTAGATGGAAAATAATTTAGACAGGGATTAGAGTAAAAACAGAGAAAGTAGCTCAAAGGTCATTGTTACAGTCCGGGTGAAAATTTGGGCAATTTGGACTTAATAGTGACAGTAGAATTGAAAGGAGAGATACATTTTGAAAGTGGAATCAATAGGACTTACCTGGATAAATGTTCAACTTTGTAAGACACTTCATGGAAGTCCCTTAAAACCTCCTCCTCCTCCTCACTTGGGCAATGATTTGTGCTTTTGCCGGGATACAAGCAGGATGGCAGAGTCAGTATCACTTAAAGATTATTATAATCTCTCTAAGATAGTATTTTATAGTTACAATGAGGATTAAAGTGACAAATTCTTTCATTAGTGAGAGTAGTAGAAGATATTCTTTAAAAATTATTTTAAAGGGTAAAATGGTGAAAACAATTGTGTTTATGTATAAATGCATTCAGAAGCTTATGTAGTGGACATAAATAAAACTATGCTGTATGGCCTTGTCTCAGGGAAATCTTTTCCTTTTCATGTGTTACAGGCAGCTGCTCTTTTGCCGTGTAACCTTGGGAAAGTCTTTCCTGCAGTTCAGTGCAATGAAAATGGCGCATTCTCCTCCAGGTCATCACTCAGTCACTGGTCGACCTAGTGTAAATGGCCTAGCATTAGCTGAATATGTTATTTACAGAGGAGAACAGGTAATTCAGTTTTATTTGTTCATTTTCAGCAATACTTTAATCTCTTACTAATCTTTTAAATTAACAAGGCAGAGTGCCTTACGAACTGGATTTCTTTTTAACTTTTATTTGTAAATTATTTCACACTTAAAGTTGAAATAATAGTAAAGAGAATTCCCTTAGACCCCTTACCCAGATATTCAAAATGTTAATACTTTAGCATTCTCTCTCCTTTATCATGTTCTCCCTACTATATGTGTGTATCCTTCCCCCCGCATCCTCCCCAAGCTGCTTTGAAGTAAGGTATAAGTGTCTTCCTTTACACTTAAATACTTAAGGGTGTATTTCCTAAGTACACCTAAATTTTAAGGACATGGTCTTAAAATTGTAAAATCGGGAAAATATCATTGGTGTAGTAAATCTAACCTACAGACCTTATTCAGATTTTGCCAGCTATTCTGAATTTTTTTTAAGCTTCTGTAAAATATAATTAATTAGAATCCTATATATATTTTAATAGTTAACCTCTCTGTAGCAAAGAAATGTGTAATTCTCTCTTGCTCTTAGTGGCATAGATGCAGTCAGAAGCATCTCTAGAGCAGCATTATGTACTGGGGATATGTATCAGGATAACCTCAGTTCCTAAAGACAAACACATGCTCAGCAGTTATCCTAGACATGCTGATTGAGAATCGGAGGGATTGCAGTCACGTAAGGCTGTTTTGAGAAGAGGCCCTTTGATTATTCTGATCTGCAACACTAATTTAGAGCTTCTTCCCTAAAAATAAGGAATCCTTAGAATAAGTCTCCATTCAAAAAATTTATTTACCAATTTTTGAATTAATCTTTCTCTTCCAGGCTTATCCTGAATATTTAATTACTTACCAGATTGTAAGGCCTGAAGGTATGGTTGATGGGTAAATAGTTGTTTTAGGAAACTAGCACCGCCGAACCTAAAATCATCTAAGCAGCTGGTGGCCTCGTAAGTTTTACTCCTTTGCCGAGAAAAATCATCTTGTCCACAACCCTGTGGCAAAAGGTTAAAAATGTGAAAGGGTTTTACCATTCTGACTTGATAGAGCTTTAATAATGTACAGTGTTTTCTAAATGTTTCCTGTTTTTCAGCACTTTAACAGATGCCATTCCAGGTTAAGCTGGGTTTGTCTGTACTAAATTATAAACAGAGTTAACTTGAATCTTTTATACATTGATTCTAACAGAAACTGTAATTCCCCTCAACAGAACTTGTTTCACTAATACAGTACTGTGTTCTTCAAACACAGCATTCACACTGAATACAGTTTCATTTGTAAAACTGTAAATAAGAGCTTTTGTACTAGCCCAATATTTATTTACATTGCTTTGTAATATAAATCTACTGTTTTAGAATGGCAGCGGTTTACAGATTTTTTTCATATGTACTGCTCGTCTGTACTTCATCTTGAATCATCATGATTGAGTGATCTTTGACGTTTGATTCCAGAGGCTGTGTTGAATTGTTAGCAGACACCTTGTCACTTGGGAAAGATTGATCCTTCAGATTTAATTTGTTGATGGAAACATTTATCTCTCATCAGTAATCTTTCCCATTTAAGAACTTGTTTCATAAATACTCTGGGAGTTTAATTTGTGATAACTTTGTATGTATAACACACATTCCAAAGAGCTCTAACTTTCACAGTCCTGATTATTAAAGACACTTCTTTACAAGCCTCACACTCTGGGTTTCACATTGAAAATTTTTCTCATGTTATTTTGTGAAAATTAGAGCAAGAGCTTCTGTTTTTTAGAGAACAGTTATAGTGTTGTTTTCATGGAATGTAAATAGGAAGTTGAATTTCAGATGGTGGGAAGGGTAATCCTGAAATTTTTCGAATCTGTTCTAATTACCTTAAATTTAAAGGGAAAAAAATAGCAGATGGGAGTGGGTGGTTTTTCTCCTGTTCCTTTTCTTTGGCCTTACTATTTCATGTATAACCAGTTTATACACCATAGGTAAGCTCAACCCAAAACCATGACACGTGGGTGTCCCAGTTCTCTCCTGGCCTGCTGAATAAGCAGGTGCCATGAGATGGGTGCTTCCGCTTCTGGGTTGCCTCATCGTGACATGTTACACCCACTTGGAAATACACTCTGCATCGCCTGGTGACCAGGCTTGTTTGGCAGCTGTGGAGGGGAATACCATCCCATAAAATGCCATTCCTATTTTTTAAGGTAAAACTACTTTTCCATGAAATATGCTAAAGCATCTTGGTACAGAGACATGAGTTACAGCTTGGCAATCTGTTGACTCTCGATCTCTTGGAAGTCAAAGAAAGATTGTTACCCACTTAAACCTCTGTTAATGAGGCTGTTCCTATCCACTCTCTGTACCAGTTCACATTTGTTTTACATTTTATTCAGTCTCTAAATTAACTGGGCCTTTGCAGTAACTTGTACATAAAGTGCTAGAAAATCATGTTTCTTGTCTTGAGTAAGAGTTATTCACAGTAAATGCATATTTGGAGTTGTTTCTATTGATGTAAATTGTGATCATTATTTAAGAGGTCAATTCCTGACCATAAAGTGCTTTTTATACAGCTCTCTAATAATTGCAAATATGATCCTAAAGTTGTTTCTTGGAACACAAATGGAGTATGCCAAATTTTATATAATTTTTCAGGTTCTGGAAGCTTCCAGGTTTTATAATTAGAAGATAATGAGATGAGTTAGTGGAGTTTATATTTACATACCTTCTCTCTCATCATTTAGCTCATATTGCTCACCATATGAATGAATCTGGAATTGTTTATCATGTAAAATCATCATGATCTATGAGTTTACGATTTTGCAGCCTGTGTTGTTTCATCTAATTCATTTCTTAATTAGTGTGTTGCTTTTCTATGAATGATTATATTGTGGTTAATATGTTAGCATGGCATATTTCAGATAGCTTTTTGTTAGGAGCTTGGGGGTGTGGGGGGGGAACTGGGGATTTCTTTGAAGTTTTTGCATGAAATATCTTACTTTATGATGATGGAATTGCTTTTTCTTTTGTCTTATGATTTTTTTTAAGAGATTTAACTTTTTGTGTGAGTAGTACTATTGTATCCATCTTGAGTGTCTTACTTGTACTGTATCACATTCCATACCCTCATTTAATTCTTAATAAACTGTTCACTTGTTTTTCTGGGTAGCATGGTAATTACTGGAATAGTATAAATGTATTGAATGGTCTTTGAAAAAAATGGATTAAGATTACAATAAACCACAATTGCAGGAAAATAATGTAGTTTTGATTCTAATAGTGATAGAGACTACAGTTTAAAATTTGAAATACTGAACGCTGTGACCATACCTCCTCAGATGCTTTAAGATGAAAGTAGCTGTCATATGCTTTTAGACATTTAGTCCTTCCAACATAAGTTTTGGCAAACTTTCAAGCTCTTTCCTGGAAAATCTGTCTTTTGGGGGGGTGGGGGGAGGGACACGCTGTACAGCTTGCAGGATTTTAATTCTCCAACCAGGGATTGAACCCAGGCCCTCGGCAGTGAGAGAGCAGAGTCCTAACCCCTGGACCACCAGGGAATACCCCCGGGAAATCTCTCTTAACTTATAAAGAGGCATAGGAATATATTTTTGTTTTCTGTGTCATATACAAAATTTATGAGTTTACAAACCTTAAAGTTAGTGGTATTTATTACTCTTAAAAGGTATAGTAAGATATATGTATTTTAGATTTCAGTATGCTAAATGTGTGTATGATCACAATAATACACAAACACAAGAGATAATAAGAGAATAGTGATGCAAATAACTCATAAGTCATTTAGCTTTGAAATACTTTTCAGCAGCTTTATCTTACTGCTTGAGTTGGGATAATGTTAATGTGTCCGCTTGCTAGTTCCTAAGCATGTGCGATCCTTTTCTTTGCAGGTTGATAAGGAAAGAAAATTTGCAGTAAATTTCCCTAAGCTTTGTGATTAGTGTTAGTGACTGGCCCCTTTCCTACTGTCCTGTCCTATTAGAGGAGTAGAGTAACAGAGGAAGCAAATGGTGGTATACATTCTTCACCAGGAGAACTGTCAGATTTGTATAAAGTTAGCCTTTTCACTATCTACTAAATCTGTACCCACCTCCTCCTCCTCATGCTTTACTAGCTGAGAAAGACTGTGACCTAAAATCTTAATTATAGCTTCTTAGAAGGTTCTTGCTGTCCCCATACAAGCCATCATTGTCAGAAATGTCTTCTCCACTTTTTTACCATCCACAATTGTTGTAATCACCATCACAAAAATCTGCACAAAGCCCTCCAGATGGTCTGCCAGTACCTTGTAGAGCAGTGCTGCATGAAAGTGACCTGTAGTTGGGGCTGGCCTGCAGACTGTTTGTTTCCAGCCCATGGAGAGATGAAAACAAAAATTGAGAGGAAACTTTTATGGCAGTTTGACATTGATGCAGTGTTTTAAATTTCTTTCCCTTTTTTTCTTTAAGGCCGCACCATGTGGCATGTAATATCTTAGTTCCCTAACCAGGGAATGAACCCATGCCCCCTGCATTGGGAGCACAGAGTCTTAACCACTGGACCAGCAGGGAAGTCCCTTAAATTTCTTTTAAGATTTTGGTCTGCAACAAATTGGAAATTAAGAGGAAAACAGAAACTCTAGTCCCTCACAGATAATTTGAAAGGTAGAAGAAAAGTAATCTGTTTGGTTTACCACTAGACCCATCACTTAGCTCATGCTGACACATAATAGTTCCTCAAGTAAGTTTTACTTGAGTGAAAAGAGTTATTAAGTGATTGGGCTCTAGAGTCAGATGAATCTGGATTTGAATTTTAGCCTATCCCATACCAACTGTACAACCTTGAACAAATTACATAACCTTTATAAGCCTTACAGTACTTACAGATTTGTTGAGGGAACTAAATGATTTTCTGTATGTGCTAATAAATACTGTAACTGGCAAAAGCTGGTTATTGTAATTATATTATTATTTCCCTGAATTCCCAGGACCACTGGTTGGGTTTTCTCACTTTTCATGGAGCTACAGAACATAGAATTTTAAAACAAGCAAAATTGATTAGCCACTGGTTCAGATGAAAACCCTTTTTTTCATCTTTGTTCAGATGAAACCTTCAGAAGCTCAAAATGTGAGGTATGTATGTCCCTAAGTGGCTGAAGATCTTAGTTTGAAAATGACTCACAAAAGCGCACAGACAGTATAGCAGCCTGGGTGGGGATAGAATACATACCCACAATCTTAACTGCATCATATTGCTATAGCACAGAAGAAAAAGGCTCCACTCAGATGATTAGAAGTCCAAAACAGTCCATTGTGAGTACAAGTCAGCAATCAACCTTAGAGGTTTAGCACCCCCACAAACTTAATATATGATAACTATGGAGTCAGAATATTTAAAATGATTGGCTGGGAGAGGAAAATATAAAAACCATTAGGAAAGATGACACTGAAAAAAGGCAGAGTAGATTTGAAAAACTAAGTCTTTTGGAACTAAAAAATGTGTGATTAGTGAAAGTAAGAGCTTGGTGAACAGATTAAACCACAAATTGGGCATATGTGAAGAGAAAACTGGTGAACTAGAAGATAAATCAAGACGATACCCCCCCAAAAGAAAGATGATACCCAGTTATAACAGAGGAAGGGATGGGAAATAGGAAAAAGCTAAGAAGCATGGAGAACAGGATGAGAAGATCCAACATAATAGGGGAGGGAAGAGGTTTGAAGATTTTTTTTTTTTCCAGAATTTTTTAAAGAGATACAGATCTTCAAATTAAAAGACATAACAAATATCTGAAGCGGTGAATAAAAACAGGTCTGCTTCTAGACATACAGTACAATTGCAAAAGATGAGAAAAATCTGAAAGCAACTAAAAAGACATTACCTGCAAAGGAATAATTGCACTGGTAGCAGGCTTTCTCAATGGCAGCAATATGGACCAGAAGGAAACAAAATAAGTTACAAGTGATGAAAAGAATGGGTGATAGCTTTGAATTCTATACAGAGATAAGTTAGCATTCAAAAGAGAGGCTGAAAAACACATTTTCAGATTTTGCTGTAAGAACTCAGGGTTGTTCAGGAAAAAAGACAGTAGAATCCAGAAAGGCAAGAATGGACTGCAAGAAGCATGGTGAACAGGGACATGGGTAAACAGACTGAAATTACACTCGTGTAAAATGAGAAGAACTTTATTAACTGATATGGAATAATCTTCAAGATAGAATAAATGAAAAAGCAAGAAGTTGGCAACTGTGTTTGATTTGTTACTCTCATTTGTATAAAATAGGAAAAAGTACAATATACATTAGCTGCTTTATTCATAAAATGCCTGCAGGCTACACACACACACTATTGGGAGGACACCTGGGTACCAGGGGACAGTTTGTTAAAAAGACTTTTTACTGTATATTCTTTTATTCCTTTAGAGTTTTCTAGCAGGACTAGAATCACTTAAAGTAGAAATAGAACTGGAAAGGTGGGGGAAGAAAGGTAAAAGAACACTCCAACAAAAATGGGGATCTTGAGTGACATGCTTTTTTCTCTCCCAAAACTTGTGAAAGAATCTAGAGTGAGTAAGAAATAATCTGTAAAGTGCTCAGAGTAGACAGGACATTCCTGAAGAGTAAAAAAACCAGGAGGACCAGACGTCAAGAACAGCGTTGAGACTATAGTCATTAAGTATAATAATGGTGCAGGACATACTCATCTAACCAGCTGAACGGAGAGTAAATGGGATTTTTACATACACCAGAGGTAGCATTACAGATCATGTGGGAAGAAGGAGCTGTTCAGTAAATTGTTACGAAACAACTGGTTATACATATGGGGGGAAATGTATATCTAGATGCATACACAAAATCAATTCCAGATGGATTTTATATAGGGCTTGATACAAAAATCGAAGTATTTTAAATGTTAAGAAAATATAGAAGACTTCCTGATTGGGGATAACAAAGAGCTTTTAACTGAGCTTCAAAGAACATTTCATCCTAAAAGATTATAAGTTTGACTATATTAAAATTAAGAACACCCTTGTTCATCAAACGATTTCTGTAAAGAAAGTAAAGAGGTGGGTCACAAAGTGGGAGAAAATATTTGCAATACATTTAAAGGGCAAAGGATTCATATCCAGAATATATTAAACTATGAAAAAAGTGAGTTAAGAAAAAAACACAGGCATTTCTCAAAATGGGAGACCCTAGTGGCGACTGAGCAGTCCAAAAAATGCTTAGACATATTGGTAATTGGGGAAATTCAAATTAGGTAATGTGTAACACCATTTTACACCTGCTGAAATTGACAAAAATTAAAAATTTGACAATGCAAGTATTAGAGGATGTGGATCTCTCACTGCTGTGGGTCTGAATGTTTTGAAAAACAATTTGACATTACCAATAAAATGAAGGAGTCTGCTTCTGGGTATATAAAGAAGAAACAATAAAATAATGTTATGTAGGAATAAAATAAGACTAGCACAAATAGAATACTATCTGCCATTCCTGGGCAGAAAAGTTTAGTATTACAATGATTTTGGTTCTCCTTAAATAAGTATATATATTTGCCATGACCTAATAACATATTGGATTTACATATACACATTACTATATATAAAATAGATAACTATTAATAATAAGAACCTACTATATAACACCGGGACCTCTATTCAGTACTCTGTAATGACCTGTATGGAAATGGAATCACAAAAAGAATGGATACCAATGCCAATATTCTTGGGCCTTGTTTGTGTGACTCAGCTGATAAAGAATCCACCTGCAATGCAGGAGACCTGGGTTCGATCCCTGGGTTGGGAAGATCCCCTGGAGAAAGGAAAAGCTACCCACTCCAGTATTCTGGCCTGGAGAATTCCATGGTTTACAGTCCATGGGATTGCAAAGAGTCGGACACGACTGAGTGACTTTGACTTCACATATGTGTGTAACTGATTAACTGCTGTACCCCAGAAACTAACGCATTGTAAATCAACTAGACTCCAAAATTAATTGAAAAAAATAACATACCCCTTTTAAGGGAAAGGGTGGGAAACTGCACACGGATCCTAAAGCTACTATGGGAAAGGAAATGTACAAGGATTCTTATGAAAAGTTGCTGAGAAGATTTCTGAAAGGCTGCTAGCCATGTCACTTATTAAAAATATTTTAAAACTATTATTGAAATAATAATACTAGCACATAAACTAGTCACTGAAATGAAATAGGGAATCCAGAAATGGTCTGAAATCTACAGTATATGGTAAAAGTAGGATATTGTGAAACTGTGGCAAAGAATTGTCTTGGCAACAAGCAAGGAGCCATCTGGACAAAATAAAGTTGGACCCTTGTTTCTTACATCAAAATAAACTTCAGTTGAGTCAAGTATATAATGATAGAAAAAGGAAACTACAAAATTACAAGAAGAAAAACATAGGACAGTGTTGGTATAGTAATGCCTTTCAGTTATAACAAAATCCAGAAGTTCTGGAGAGAGAGATTAAGTCCAACTTCACAAAAGTTTTGTCTGCAAACAAGGTAAATGGCAAACTGTAAGAAATGTTTACAACATACAAGGAAGTTTCTTATTTACGTTAAATGTTTCAAAATCAAGAATCAACAACAACCTAATAGAAAATGAGCAGTATACAGAAAATTAAAACAGCATTTACAGAAGAGAAATGCAGCTTAACTATATACTGTGATACCAATTTTCACCTCTCCTACTAGTAAACAGGAAGGAATATTAAAAATATTTAACACTGAGGCACTGGCCAGTCAACAGACTGAAAACTGCTGCTTCTGCCTGGTGTTAGTCCTTTAGTTGCTGGATTTGGGGAAGTTGTGGAGGAACTAGAGCCTGTGGGAAAAAGAGCACTCGGGGTTGGGCCAACAGCTAGATACCAGTGGGTACAGAAGGATGCTGATAGCAACTAGTAGAGTTCCACTGGTGGAGGAGAAAACGTCTCTTACTTCATTGAGAAACATCTGAAAGGAAAACTGAGCAATACTTGTCCAAATTTTCAGTGGGTATGCCCTTTGAGTAACAGGACCTGTAATAAGAAAATACATTATGGCATTACTGGAAAGACAAAGTTATAAATAGCACGTCTCCATCAGTAGGGGACTGGTTAAATTACAGTGCATCCGTATACTAGAATGTCTGGAATCATGAAGAGAATGAGCCAGCCCTACGTGTACTGATCAAGATAGATTATGGAGTGGAAGAAAGAAAAGGTTCAGAACTATGTGGATAGTAAGTTACTGACGTAAAACATAGAGAAGAAATAGTAACACAAAAGCATATTTGTGCTGAGGAAGAGATCTGGGTGGCAGGAGATTTAGGGGTAGGATGAGAGGGAACTTTCCATCTTGTATTTTAGAATTTTGTACTTCGTGCTCTCATTTAAAAATTTTGTTTAAAGATGAGATTTGAGTTAAGTAATATCTAAGCGGTTTGTTTTTTTTTTAAGCTGTAGAAGTCTGCAAGCGTGTGACCAAAACATAACTAGGAAATCCCCCCAAGACGTGGGAATGAACTGGGGGATTGGGATTGACATATATACACTACTATGTATAAGACAGACAACCAGTGAGAACCTGCAGTATAGCACAGGGAACTCAGTGCTCTGCAGTGACCTAAATGGAAAGGAAAGCCGAGGAAGAGGGGCTCTGTGAATACGTGTAACTGATTCACTTTGCTGTAGAGCAGAAGCTAACGCAACATTGTAAAGCAACTATACTCCAATAAAAATTAATTAAAAAAAAATCCCGCAGACCTGCTCTGCTGTCAGTCTTCATAGTGAGAGTCCTCTCCATTCTTCTAAGTCAAACGTCCTCACTGCCTACTTCAACTCATTTGGCCTCCCTGCTTTTCAGCCTTGTCCGATACCAACCTCTCCCTAACCCCCCCCCCCCGCCCCCGCCACATCTCTTAGTCTTTCTTCTAGTTCAGGAGCCACAGTGATCCTGTTGAGGCATAAGTCAACTATGTCACAGAACTGTGCAGCGCCTCCCCATTTCACATGGAGTAGAAAGCTGAAGTCCTTAAAATGCCCAGCCCGACCCTTCGCGACCTGCTGCTGCACCCCTGTGATGCTGGTTCCCACTCTGTTCCTGGCCACTCCAGCTTTCTTAGCATGGGTGTCCCCACCCTCAGGTCCTTGGCAGGGGCTGTTCTGCAGCTCAAATGCTCTTCCCCAGCCTTCTCCGTGATTCATTTCCCCTATTTCCTGGTGGTTCAGATATCACCTTCTCAGGAAGTTTCTCCAGAACCACCTTACTTGGAATGCCACTGCATACTCCCCCTTCTCCCCCAACTCACTCCACATCCTCCTTACCCTGCTCTAATTTTCCCTATTAAACTAAGACATTCTAGATGATGTAGTTAACATTTATTCCTGGTCTCCCCACACTGAAAGGTAAACTTCACAAGGGTGGATTCCATCGATGTAGCACCAGCCTCAAACAGTCCCTGGCATATAGATGTGCTCAATAAACAGTTGTTAAGTGAGTCGATTGGCTTATATGTTCTTCACTCGTTCTTTTAAGTCTGTATTGTGTGTGCGTTAGTTGCTCAGTCATGTCTGACTCTATGTGACCTTATGGACTGTAGGCTGCCAGGCTCCTCTGTCCATGGGATTCTCCAGGCAAGAATACTGGAATGGGGACATCAGTGGTTAAGGTTTTGCCTTCAATGCAGCGGCTGAGGTTTTGATCCCTGATGGGGGAGCTAAGATCCCACATGCTTTGGGGCCAAAAAACCAAACATTAAAAAAAAAAAAAAACATAACAAATTCAGCAGACTATTTAAAAAAAAAAATACTAGAGTGAGTTGCATGGAGAAGGAAATGGCAACCCACTCCAGTACTCTTGCCTGGAAAATTCCATGGATGGAGGAGCCTGGTAGGCTACAGTCCATGGGGCCTTGAAGGGTCGGACACAACTGAGCGACTTCACTTTCACTTTTCACTTTCATGCATTGGAGAAGGAAATGGCAACCCACTCCAGTGTTCTCCCCTGGAGAATCCCATGGACAGAGGAGCCTGGCATACTAGTCTATAGGGCCACACAGAGTCAGACCTGTCTGAAGTGGCTTAGCACGAACCATTATATGAAGAAATGGCTAGTAGTGGCATTACCAGCAGCAACAATAACAAGTTATTTATCAAATCCATTACTGACAACACCAATAATCATAGTTATCATTTTTTAAATTTACCACCTGTAATACCAAAAATCACAGTTATCAACTCACTATCAGTTCTATCAGTAACCACAATTACCATGTATTAAATATCTGCATCATAAACCAGATAATCCCACATGAAGGGAACTGGAGCTCCAGAGTTAAACTTGCCCAAAACCATGGCTGGTACGTTTTTTCCCATTTCCTTTTGCCTGTTTCCTGCAACCCTCCAAAGATGCTGTGCTCTTGGCAGCCAGTAAATCAGCCCAGGGGAGACAGGAGTTTCTCATCTAGGTTCTGGAAATATATCACTGGTTGCCTCTACCCTGTGGAGATGCAGAGTGGGTAGGTCTTTGCTGGTACTTTGTAAGTTTCAGGGGGATTAACTGCTGTGTGTCTCTCCTGGAGCCAGCTCTCCTCCTCACCCTAGTTGATGTGCAGAATCTGTCAGAGGAACTTTATGACTCTGAAGGCAGAAAAGTGCACCAGCATGCCTTCAAAGAGGCTTGGACCTAGAAGGAAGTTGAAATTTTAACTGCCTGCCTCATTGCCTCCCCTCTTGAAACAGATACTGGAAAGGATGTTTTTACTTAGAATTTCAAATCAGCCCAATTGTGAACTGACCAGTTGGAGGAACAGATGGATTCCGGATGAAGCTGTAATCTGGAGGTTGAAACTGACTTGTTAG
Organism: Cervus canadensis; assembly: GCF_019320065.1. Taxonomy (NCBI): domain Eukaryota; kingdom Metazoa; phylum Chordata; class Mammalia; order Artiodactyla; family Cervidae; genus Cervus; species Cervus canadensis. Next base: position 36,900,482 of record NC_057393.1, on the reverse strand, counting down.
TTTCTTCCCTACCTTTGTTAAGAGAAAATAGTGGGGGGGGGCTCTTCTGGGGCGATGTTCTGTCCCAGAAAAAGGAGAATGTTTCTGTTCTGACCACTAAATAATGGGAGAATGAATCTAGACAGAGACGACCTGCCTGAAGTTTAGTAGATTTCAATATAAAAAGGCTAGCAGATTCCCTGGTAGCGAGAAATTAGTTTGTGTTTACTGACAGGGATTAAATAAACTAATCTGGCAGGAGTCTGCAAGCAGTTGTTTGGGAACAAGATAGATCCATCTGTGTGCAAAGAATAGTGAGTGAATGAGGATCACGGCTCAGTGGGCAGGCGGGGCATGGGGGAGACCACCAGTCCAGATCATCAGAAGTGCACATTTCCCACAGTTTTGTTCCTTTGTATCAAAACGTGAGACAGCTACTTTCCAGTCCCCCACACACAAAGCTCTTTATGGACTTTATGGAGGCACGGTCTGGGCTGTTTTACTCCAACTGCCAACCTTAGATGGCTTTTGCTTGATGGCATCTGGCAGGTCAGCTTTGCCCCCAAGTAGATTTATGAGCTGTGAAACAAGGTCAAATTAACACCCTAAGCATTCCTGATAGGATTAGAAGGTCAGAGACATGCCATCATTTGCATACCTCCTCCCAGCCCTCCTGGGTGGGGTTCAGAGAGGGGAGTAGGAGGAGATACCCACAGCCCTCTCTAAGCTGGCAATACAAAGGGTCATTGGGAGATTCTAGATGCTACTATTTGGCATTTAATGTGTTGTAATGGCAATATCTCTCTGATCAAGAGGTTGAGCTCTTTCAGGGCTGGATACCCATCCATGACTCCCTCTGGAGAGAAAGATCCAGTATCATCTGGGGGTGGGGGTGAGGGGGATTGACTCCCCCAATCTTTCTGACCAGTACTGGGGGTGGACCTTAAAACATTTCAGTAATTTTAGTTACTAATTGTTTTGCTTGTAACAGTAAAGCACATTCACTGTAGAAAACTTGGGAAAGGCTGAAAGATACAGCTAAGATACAGCTAAAAATTATTTGTCATCCTATTACTTATAAACAGCTTGCCACTAAACATTTTAGTGTATTTGTTTACAATCTGTTTTCTATGCATATAGACAGGTAACTTGTTGGTTTTAACAAGGCCAGATCATATTATTTAACCTGAATCTTTTAACATTATAGCCAAAGTATAACTCCTCTTGGAAAAGCTTTTTAATGACTGCATCCTGTCCCATCATATAAAGTATCTCCACTTAGGTTGCATTACCCAAAGTAGTATGTTTTACTTGAGGCGACAGTGTGCACAAACAAGTGTGTGACACACAAACAAGATGAGTATCAAGATTTTCCCCCGTGAATTCACATTACCTGATACTATGACATACTACAAGGCTATAATTAAAATACGTGCAGTTATTATAAGAGATGGTTAACGTTATTGAGAGAATGAAAATGGTATTTCCAGTCAATAGGGAAAGAATGAATTATATAGAATTATAGAGAATGAATTACATCTTCCTAATAGAAGAAATTAACTATTTAAGGAAAAATTAAGTTAGGTATTTTACAACATAGTCTAAAATAAATTCCATGTGAATCTAAAAAATACTTTTTAGAAATAGAACTAAAAGGTGATAAAGGTGAATTATATAATCTCAAGACAAGCGGAAAAGCAAGAGTTGTAAATCAGAAGACACGTGATTACATTTAAATTTTTAAATTTTATATGTAAAAAATAGATTTAGACAAAATACAAATATGATGGGAAAAGTTCACTAGAATTAATAAAATGAATGAAAATTAAAATAACTTTATACCAGTTTTATCTATCAAATTGTCAACTTTTGTTTTTAAGAATGATGCTCTGTGGTGGAGGAGCTAAAAATAGGTATTCTTGTGGACTGCAGATGGGAGTGTGCATTGGTACAACCTCTCTGGAGATTTATTTGTAGATCTGTGAATCATAAAACAGCATTTTCCAGCCTTTTCAGAGATTAAAAGAAATAATAAATGCCACTGATTGTGTGGTATTACATAATAGGCTTTTTACCAAAATAACCATTAATTTTCATAGCAAACTTTGAGGTTTTATCTATAATGATCCCAAGTGCTCAGGGCTCGTGCACTGGGAAGACCCAGAGCGATGGGATGGGGAGGGAGGTGGGAGGGGGGATCAGGATGGGGAACACATGTAAATCCATGGCTGATTCATGTCAATGTATGGCAAAAACCACTACAATATTGTAATTAGCCTCCAACTAATAAAAATAAATGAAAAAAATATATATAAATGAGGAAAGTGGGAGTTAAATATTTGTCAGCTGTATGTATTTCATTGTTCTGATGCTAGTTCCCATGTGTTATTTTTTTCTTTTTACCTGATTAGACCCTAATACAGATAATAAAAGCATTAGCCCGCATTCCCCCAAATAAAGTTTAAAGGCAAATCCTCGTTCACAGTTCTTCATTTGCCTTCTGAAGTCTTCAGAGCTGCCCACTGGAGAGAGTGTGCGAAGAGTGATACTCTGCACTGTGAGACCCACCGAGTACAGTCATCATCGAGCACCACATACCCACTCAGGCCCCAGTCATAGAGACAGGAATGGGTGGTAGAAGGTTAGCTGTGTAGTTGAAGTTCCACAGGAGCCCTCTAAGGAATGGATGGAAGGCAAGAAATGCTACGAGAATACCCTGTGAGGTAAGAAGCTTGGAGAATACTTCTTGATTCCCCAGGACTGCCACCAACATATTTCATCCCATCTCATGGATAAGCCCTGATCTAATGTGCATCCAGAGTTGATAGCCACAATGGTTGATCCCTTGTTCAACTGCCTTTCCAAATTGGCTACCAACTTCATATAGACAGGAACCACATCAGTGTTATTCATGACTGTTTTCCATCATCCTGCCCAATGCCATAGACATATGTTTGAGATGAGTGCAGTGATATCCCTGGGAGTTCATTGATTCAAGGCCTGAGTGGATTTTTGGGGGGATGCTGAAGGCTCTGAGACCCAGTGCAGTTCAGTCGCTCAGTCATGTCCGACTCTGTGACTCCATGGACTGCAGTACACCAGGCCTCCCTGTCCATCACGATCTCCTGGAGCTCACTCAGACTCATGTCCATCAAGTCCGTGGTGCCATCCCACCATCGCATCCTCTGTTGTCCCCTCCTCCTGCCTTCAGTCTTACCCAGCATCAGGGTCTTTTCCAATGAGTCAGTTCTTTGCATCAGGTGGCCAAAGTGTTGGAGTTTCACTTTCAGCATCAGTCCCCCCAATGAATATTCAGGACAGATTCCTTTAGGATTCACTGATTCCTTTAGGATCATTTATCTTGCAGTCCAAGGGACTCTCAAGAGTCTTCTCCAACATCACAGTTCAAAAGCATCAGTTCTTCGGCGTTCTGCTTTCTTTATGGTGCAACTCTCGCATCCATACATGACTACAGGAAAACCATAGCTTTGACTAGACGGACAGCTTGAGCCAAGTTTGGAGGTACCTGGAGGAAGCAGGCGAAGATAGCACATGATAGGTAACCAGGGTATCTGGACATTTTAACAAGGATTAGGGGCAGGCTCCGGAGAAGGCAAAGGCAACCCACTCCAGTACTCTTGCCTGGAAAATCCTATGGATGGAGGAGCCTGGTAGGCTGCTGTCCATGGGGTCACTAGGAGTCGTACGCGACTGAGCGACTTCACTTTCACTTTTTACTTTCATGCACTGGAGAGGGAAATGGCAACCCACTCCAGTGTTCTTGCCTGGAGAATCCCAGGGACGGTGGAGCCAGGTGGGCTGCTGTCTATGGGGTCGCACAGAGTCAGACACAACTGAAATGACTTAGCAGCAGCAGCAGGGGCAAGCTCAGCTAACCTTGAGTTCGAGAAGACTGATTCAGTGTGAAAGGCAATCATTTATCCCTTGAAGGACTTGGGATGTCATCTGTATGAGGGAAGTGGGGTGTGGGGCCAGTTAAGAGTTTGCAATTGAGAAAGAAGCTGGCCAAGCCTAGGGAGCTGTTGAGACACCCATGTATAGAGCTGTGCTTATGCTTTCCTATAATTCCAAGCACGAAACTATGCTATAAATCAGAGCTCTGGGGGCTCCAGCAGTCGGGGGAAGGCCCAGGGAAGATTGATGAGAATTGAGTAAGGGCGGTAGGTAGGAGAAAGTGGGATAAATAGCATGGGACAGTTCTGAAGACTAGGATGCTAGAGGAAAGAGATGGCTGCCTTGGATTTTCTGCAAATCACTGTCTGAAAGGATGAAGGGAGGCCCAAGGGCTGGCTTCTTTAAAAGAGTTGTTCTGGCCCGGAACCAAAACCATAATGGCCATGCTGGGATAAAGGAGGGGGAAGCCAAGGAGTAATTTTTATAGGTTCATTCATTTTAAAACACGAACTGTTTAATTTGTGGTGCAAGGCTAAGGAAACACTAGACCCAAGAGCTCACAGGAACTGCGAACCAAAGTGAAACCCTCCTGGATCTTATCTCGGTGACAAGCTACCGAAAGTGATTCTTAGCAGAATCACCGGGGCAATGTGCAGGTTAAAAATCCGGGGTAATGCTGCCCCAGATGGTGACTTTGGAAAGATCCAAGTGAGGTCTAAAAATCCATATTTTTCATGAGGTCTGAGGGTGGTTTAAAAAGAGCTGCTGATGTTGAGCCTGATACCCAATACTAATGGTACTGAAGAAATACAAGTGAGTAGAAAGAACACTAAGTCAGACAGGTCCAGGGGCAGCTGTTCCCTACAGGACACTCACCCTAAGCCTTAGTTTCTCACAATGTTAATTGCGGGCGGCAGGGGAGAGGGGGGCGGAAGATCATGCATGCCCTGCCAACCTCACAAGGTGGCTGTGAGGCTCAGATGAGGTCATGTCAATGAAAACACTTGGCAGATTATAGACTGCATATAAACGGGAGGAGGCGTTCCCACACTGTGCTCAAGAGAAAAAAGATCTTTGGAAGAGCCTGACTGACTGATTTTCAGGGCTTAGCAACAGCTCCCAGCTACCCTTGGGAAGCCTGATGCAAAATCCACACTTGTTTTCCTCCATTCCTTCTCCTTCCCTGTCCATGGGTTTTGCTTGGAACTGGCTTCATTTCAGGTCAGCTTCCACTTTGCACAGATTTATGCTGATTGGTTGGTTTCAGAGGCTTGGACTCCTTATTGCATCATGTATGGGACAACTAATAAAAAGAGTGCTGTCTCTCCAGACCATTCCCAACCCTGACTGAGGAGCATCTTTGTGACTTGAATCTAGGTCACAGGGATTGTTAATCCCATGGGGTCACAGTTGCAACCAGTGCTTGAAGCGGGGAGGGGTGGGGGAGTGGAATAAATAAATACCTTACATTTGACTTTCCTGCAGAGATGCAAAGGTTCCTAAAGGTTTATAAGATAGAGCCCTGTAAGGTTCATTCTCTGGGCCTCTCCTGGAGTGTGACACGCTAGTTTCCTCAGGTTTCAGAAAGCCCCCTGGAATGTCAGAATAGTACCCAACCCCTGGGGGCGGGGGGGTAGTTCTTATTCTGTGGTCTCTGATCTACTGAAAACTGCCGCCTGCCTCAATCTGAATTACAAGAGGCTTTCTTCCCCCCTCCCTTTTAAAGTGCCCTGGGCTCCCCAGGCGGCTCAGTAGTAAAGAATTCATCTGCTAATGCAAGAGATCCGGGTTCGATCCCTAGGTCAGAAAGATCCCCTGGAGAAGGGAATGGCTACCCACTCCAGTATTCTTGCCTGGGAAATCCCATGGACAGAGAAGCCTGGCGGGCTATAGTACAGTGGAATCACAAAGAGTCCCACTCGACTGAGCACACGGGCACTGCATGCAGGCTTGGAACTGCCATGTATATCAGTCAGTTCGGTCGCTCAGTCCTGTCTGACTGTTTTCGACCCCCTGGACTGTAGCACACCAGGCTTCCCTGTTCATCACCAACTCCCAGAGCTTACTCAAACTCATGTCCATCGAGTCAGTGATGCCATCCAACCATCTCATCCTCTATCGTCCCGTTCTCCTCCCACCTTCAGCCTTTCCCAGCATCAGGATCTTTCCCAATGAGTCAGTTCTTGGCATCAGGTGGCCACAGTATTTGGTGTTTCAGTTTCAGCATCAGCCTTTCCAATGAATATTCAGGACTGATTTCCTTTAGAATTGACTGGTTAGATGATCTTGCAGTCCAAGGAGTAGACCTCATGGTCAACAAAAGAGTCCAAAAATACAGTACTTGGATGCAATCTCAAAAACAACAGAGTGATCTCTGTTCATTCCAAGTCATTTATATAACAAGAGGTAAATTCCAAGAGGCTATTTCATGCCCAGGTAGAATAGCATCTCAGAGAATGCTTAGCTAGGAGCGCTTGATGGGCAAATCCTGCTCCTAGAGCAGCGGGCAGAGAAAGTGGCCCCTGGGTGGAAGAGCCCTAGCTTCTGCTCCACACGGTTTACCTCCACTCATTTGGAGAAATATTCTTTCCAGTGGTCACCTCCTCAGGTTTTTCTTGACAGTTCATGATTAATGTACCCATAACAGCAGACGTGGTGCTTTTTTTTTTAGTAAAGAGGGGGCAGCCATTTTCAAGATAGAAACAGTAATCCTGTAACTGTTGTCCGAAGTCAAAGTGTTAGTTGCTCAGTTCTGTCTGACTCTTTGCGACCCCATGGATTGTAGGCCACCAGGCTCTTCTGTCCATGGGATTCTCCAGGCAAGAATACTGGAGTGGGTTGCCATTGCCCATGAAATGACAATTACACATTTCCCCCACAGTTGTCAGAATGTTGCGTTTTATCTTGTCTTTAGGGGAGGACCTACCATTGTAAGTTTCAGACCCTAAGGAGTGACAGCCGGCATTCTTTTGGAGTGCCTGCTTTTCTCATATGTCCAGATTTTGATTGGCTTTTTCTCCAACTTCAATAAACATTTCCTGAAATGTGTACTAGAGGCAGGTGGTACAGAGGAGAAGCTGGAAGCAAGAACAGTGACTAACAACTACTACATGCCTGGTGGGCAAACATTTTCCTTCAGGAAACTTCCCTCCATTTGCCTTAGTAATTCCCACAACTTTGCTGTACCTTGCGCTACCTGGGTTTTAAAATACTTATTAAAAACACTGTTGCCAGGTTCTCACCCCTAGACATTCTGATTTAATCGGAGTGTGATCTTGGCAACAGGGATTTTTTGAAGCTCCCCAGAGGACTTTTTTTTTCCCCCTGGTGGGGAGAGGGCTGCGGGGGCTGCTCTGGGTCTTAGTTGAGGCATGTGAGATACTTAGTTGCAGCATGCAAACTCTAATTTCCTGACTAGGCATGGAACCTGGCCACCTGCATTGGGAGCCTGAAGTCAGCCTCTGGACCACCAGGGAGGTCCCTCCCCAGGTGATGCTAATGTCCACAAAGTTAGGGAACCACAGGCCCCACTTCATTCTTCAGATTTCAGCTCAGTATTTCCTCCTCCAGGGAGCCTTCACTGATTCCCCCTTTCTGTCACCTCCACACACATCCATGACCCTGACCCAGTTGTATGTCCCTCCCATGGGCTCCTGCAGCACCTGGTACTTAACTCTTTGATAATTCTGGCCCCTCACTCAGTGCTCTTTCTCAAGAATACTGGGAGATTCTGAAAGGCAAGGGCGTCCCACACACTCTTGATTCGCCAGAGCCTGGGGCATTGTCGGTTCTCTAAGTACTAGTTGAAGGAGTGAATGAATTTTCTATTTGGACATTTCCTTTTACTCATTCTGTACAAGCCAGTTTACTTTCTCTAGTGATAATAAATGTCACTTTGTATTGCCCACTTAATCACACTTTCTCTAATTTTCATGGTTGTTGGATAGGTGATAGAAATGAAGCATTCACGTTATTTTATGTTTTATATATTCTATAAAATATTTTAGGAAATATAACCAGCTGAAGTTATCAAAGATACAGTTATTACAAGAAGAATTATAATTTATTAGATTTGGTGGAGCACGATATATGAACGTAATATATTATTTTTATTTAGGTCTCTCGACTTAAAAACCGGTTCTGTTATTTTTTTTAAAAGCTTATATTTTATAAGATATGCTTTATAAAGTTAGACAACGGCAAATCGGGAAAGGTCTCTTTTGTTTGGTTCATAGGGACTTAATGAAAGGGCGCGCGCACACACACATTTCTCAAATTGTACCAAGTTTTCTTTCCAAAATTCAGACAAAGGAACAGATCTGCAAACACAGGACCCCCTGTCACATCACGGAAGGAGTTAGATTACTAGGCTGGTCGACGACGGGGGCCTTCAGAACCCCAGTAATTGTCTCCACGTCTCTAGCCCAGCATTTCTAGATTCTGCGACGACGTCCTCAGACTTCTTAATGTCCCGCTTTGTAACCCCCGTCGGGCCGCGTGAATGGTGGTGAAGATAACGTGACTGCGGAGCGCAGGGTCGGCCCCGGGAGGGGCTGGGGGCCTGGCCAGTGGGAATGTTGGATGCGAGCGGCGACATCACCCCACCGGAATCAGACCATCGCCTCCATTCAGTGGCGGAATGTGGGCGGGCATACGATGCACGGGCCCCTCGGCCTGCAGTTAACCCTGTGCGCGCCCGCGGTGGAGCATTCCCAGGCGCGCGGAGCATCTCCGGACACGCACAATACGTCACCGGAGGTACGGAGCATCCCTCGCTCCCAAGGACCATGCGCAGTACTTTGGTTTGCCAAATTTATTTTCCTCTAGATACACTCATGGCTCTTTTAGTGTTGCCTTCTTTTTTTCCCCACTCTCATCATTTAATCACCATAGATAGTTATATTTCTCAGGACCACATTTTCTCACTGCAATTCAAATAATTTAGAAAACATTTTAAGATAATCATGGGGCTAGATTAGGGTTAGGGTTAGAAAAGTTGAAAATGTAATACAACAAGACAAATGAACGTTTCTCTACCCTTCATTTGCATTCACCATTTGTTAGCATTTTGCCATTAGCTTTATCATATATCTGCATAGAGGTTTCTTTCTTCTGAATTACTTACAATTTCAGATCTAACATTTTGCCCTGAAATAATTCACATGCAGGAATTGGCATAAGGACGTTTTTCTTTATAACCATAATACTGTTATCACACCTAAGATACTTAACTCTGCTTAAATAATGCCACTTAAAATAGAGGCCATATTTAAAATTTTTCAATTGTTCACAAAATAAATTTGTGAACTTTTAAATTTTTAAAAAATCCAAAATCCAGTAAAATTTAATGTTTTACGTTTGCTTTTTCTTTTTACAGTAATTATGTTATACAATTGTGATTATTTTCAACCTCCCTGGCATATTTCTGGAGTTTAAATTTGTGCACTGTGCCCAAGAGTGTACTATGGAGCTTGACCATAGTTCCATATGCTCTGCAGTAGTACCTTGTTGTTTATCCATATTACTTTATTTTTTAATCCCTTAGATCACTGAGAATGAATTACTAGTCAAGATTGTGAGAGAAGATATCCAAATGGAACTCATAGGAGGAAAAAAGGAAATGGAACATTTTCAGAGAGATCTGTTTATTTTTTTAAACCCTAAGCTGTAGGTTAAGACCATACAGAATGTGAAAAAAATACATATAAATTCTTTAATGAATATTTAACTACTAAGTGGAGAAGTAATGACTAATCAAAGCAATTAAAAATTTAAAAGAATTATCTCTTTTAAATCAGAAATCAAAACCTCAAATGCTATTTTGGACTATTACCTGATAAAGAAGATTGCATCCATGAAATCAGTAAGCTAGATGAAAAAGAGGAGACCTCTGGAACTTTTGGGGGGGGTGGATAAGGATCCTTGAAAATGACAAATACATCTTTCCAGCGTGAAGATGTTCCTTGCATTACATTTTTTAAACTTAATTTTTTAAAAACTATTTTCATGGCATGGCATGTAGGATCTTAGTTCCCCAACCAGGGATTGAACCTGCACCCCTATGCATTGGAAGCACAGAGTCTTAACCACTGGACCACCAAGGAAGGACCTTTTTGTTTTATTTTGTTTTAGCCCTGCTATCCAGCATGTGGAAATCTTAGTTCCCCAATCAGGAATCGAACCTGTGTCTCTGCAGTGGAAGCACAGAGTCTTAACCACTGGACCACCAGGAAAATCCCACATATATGTGAATTCATTTTCTTTGATATTTACCAACTTTTAATCATATAAAAATTATAGTTATCATATGTATATATTTAATTTTTTGTTGTTCAAAGGTATAGTTGAGACAGGAGGATAGACTATATTTTCTAGCTTGTGTCATGATTATTTACTATTCAGACATACAGTAAGTGGACTTCGCTCCGCTGGAATTCTTGCTCCAGACTCTGCAAATGTTGGAGGAGGACCTAAAGAGGGAAATGCTACTTGGTGTGATGTCTCTGCCTAAATAATCCTCGTATTCCCATCCCTGTTTCCACAGCTCTGAGAACCAATTCCTTACCCCCGTAGCCTCCCCTGGCATATTTCCAAAGAAACGCTAGTGGGACAGACCTTCCTTCAGATGTGCTTCTTGGTTTAGCACAGCCCACTGCTCCCTGGGGACCTAGCAGGGCCCTTTTCCTGGGGGTTAAGTTGGAAGTCAGTTTGAGCAAAACCACACAGTGCAGGGGGTGCCTTTGATCCCGACCAGCTGTTCACCTGGGAGGTTAATAGGCAACCATTATTCCCCAACACATGCAGGGTTCAGACTTGGGAACAGGCCACCAAGGCAAGTTCACAAACTCATTAACCCTTCTCACTCTTAGATCTGAGCTCTCACTTTCAGTATTTAACAAGGACCAGGAAAGACTATGAATTTCAACTAGGATCTAATGGCAAACTTTGAGTTAAAACAATAGAATGATAAACAAAGAAACTTTTATGCTATTGATACAGAATTTTGTGAACCAGCATTCATTACTAAAATAACACACCATTCCTGGAAATGGCAGCCCACTCCAGTATTCTTGCCTGGAGAATCCCAGGGACAGAGGAGCCTGGTGGGCTGCCATCTATGGGGCTGCACAGAGTTGGACACGACTGAAGCAACTTAGCAGCAGCAGCAGCCAGTCTAAATGGTTATGTCTGTTATTTTCAAAATTCAAGAAGATCATTGACATTAAACTATAGTTATTATTTAAACGGCAAATGAAACTTCATGGCTATTAAAAGAGAAGGCCTCCTCTACTATTTTGAACAAATTTACCATTAAACAGTAGCCAGATTTTGAGGTTGCAGTCCAATGCCCCTGCTGGCCACTTCCAGCCCCCGCCCTCTTACATGCTACCGGCTGGTCCCATGAGGCTAATTATCCCTCCTGCAAATAACTTCAGCTCTCCCAACTTCCGTCCGCCCCCAGCCTTTCTAAGCCAGCCAACCTGCTTTCAGGCAAGCATGCTGTCATCTGGCACTGAGGTCCTCCTTCATTCTCAGTGACTCACTCAAAGTTTTTATAACTGTAGGTGCCAGCCATTCACAGTTACTCAACGTGATTTCACCCTCCAGATTTTACTGAGGGTTTATGTTGTGGATTTTTACAGGGCTTTGCAGGAATATCCAAAGCCGTCTAAGAAGCTGGTTGCCTACCCACATGGTGGAGACTGTTGATGTGAGCTCAGGAATAAAAGATGTGACTGTCCTAACCAGCTTCCTCCTCTGGGGCACACTGCCAACAATAAGTTTTCAAAGTACTCTAATCCTGTGTGTGTGTGTGTGTGTGTGTGTTCTGTTGTGTTGTGTGTTCTTTTGCTTTGCCTTTTTAAATATAATTGAGAGCCCTCCCAAGCCTTGAGCAATAATCAGAAGGGAGAAAAGAGAGAAGGTAAAGAGCTGCCTCTAAATACTGGAAAATATTTCATCCTGTGAAACTCCCAAGAAGTACTGACACTTGATTAAATGTAAATTGTGACCTCTCACCCTTCTGGGGATCCCACACAAGTCTTCTTCCCTTCAACCTCTCTACCTACATCTTAAAATCAATGCATAAGGGCCCTCTCCCTGTCTCCATGTGGAGAAGAATCGTCCTCATTGTGATCTTTATGCACGTGGGAACAAAAGAACGTATGGATCAAAGGTTTAGGGTCCTCAGCCCTGCCACGATCACATGACCACCCAACTCAAAGGCGGCAACTGTCAACTGAAGTGCTGGTCGGAAGTTTCTGGCCTTTTATGGAGAGTCCCTGTGGTTACCTAGAAACAGTGCCCTCACGTCATTTACATTGTTTTGCACTGTGCTGCTGACAGTCCTTTGGGAGATTCTGTATTTAGCCATTTCAAGTTGTGCCCTTAATGAAAGCATTCTTTTTTTCTCTTCTTCTCTGAAACATACAACCCTGCACCCATCCAGTCCCCAAATTCACTTTGGTTTTCCTTTGGAACTTTAGAATCAGTCTACCTAGTTCTCACACCACAAAATCCTTTTGGCATTTTGTTGTTATCGTGTTTAAATGTGTAGATTAGTTGACATTTTTGAATATTAAGCCTTCTTTAATAATACTCATAATCACAATCCATATATGTTTTAATTTACTCAGGGCTTTCTGTTCTGCCCTCAAGTGTATTTCTGTGTTCTACATGTAGCTCTTGCATATTTTTTCATTGAGTTTATTCTTAGGTATTTTACCTTGTGTGTATGTGTTAGTCACTTAACTGTGTCCAACTCTTTGCAACCCCCCCAGGCTCCTCTATCCATGGGATTCTCCAGGCAAGAATACTGGAGTGGGTTGCCATTTCCTTCTCCAGGGGATCTTCCCAACCCAGAGATCGAACCCAAGTCTCCTGCACTGCAGGCAGATTCTTTACCGTCTGAGCCACCAGGGAAGCCCGAGGTATTTTGCCTTGGCTAGTCATTATTGGTGGCACTTTACATTATCTTAGTTCTGCTGTTTTCTGTATATAATGACCACTGAATAATTTTAATATGGCTGAAGCAGCCGCCTTGCTTTACAAAAGGGAGAGGAGAGCTTTGGAGCCTGTTTTTAACAATTGAAATGGGGAAGAGTTTGAATGTGGTGAGTCAGAGGTCACAGGAGGGACAAACTTGGGGTAAGTTCATCAAAGCTCTGAAGCCCTTAAGCATCCAGCAGGAAGTAAGGAGAACTGCTCTTTGAAGTTGTAAGAGAGCCATGGGGCTGGGAGGGCAGCTATGGTCCCCAAGCCTCCAAAAGCAGAAACACTCTGATTTCAAGTGGTTGTCATCTCAATGTTTTGGCAATTGTGTGAAGAATGTACAGAACAGGTAAAAGTTTACATTTTCTAGGGGCTGTTCAAGGAGGGAGAAGTTCAGGAGATATTCAGTATCTCTCAGATTGTTGCATTTACAATTGTTTTAAAAGATAAGAGGTGAGAAGAACAGGTCAGCCAAAAACCCTTCTACCTGGTGGTGGCTCAAATGTCTCAGAGGTTGAGCCCTATAATATAAATGAATAAAGTCGACTGATAAGGTGTGCAGGAGCAGTGGAAAAACTCAGGAAAATATATCTAGGGGCTTCCCTGGTGGTCCAGTAGTTAAGAACCCACCTTGCAATGCAAGAGACACTGGGTTTGATCACTGGTCTGGGAAGATCCCACATGCTGCAGCTAAGCCCGGATGCCACAACTACTGAGCCCTTGTTCTAGAGCCTGGGAGCCGAAACTATTGAGCCCACTTGCAGCAACTATTGAAGACCACACTCCTGCACCCTAGAGCCCCTGCTCTGCAACAAGAGACGCCACTACGGTAAGAAGCCCTTGAACCACAATGAAAAGTAGCCCCTGCTAGACATAACTAGAGAAAGCTTGTGGGCAGCAACGAAGATCCACCACAGCCAAAAGTAATGAAATAAATAAATCTTAAGGAAAATATATCTAATCTAAAGAGGGCAGCCAACTTCAGCATCATGTTGCCATGTAGAAAAGTGTGTCAAATGTTGTTAGATCTAATTTTACACGAGAATTCAAACATCTGGCTTTTTATATGAAATTATTTAATTTTCAATGCTGGCAACAAATCCCAATTGGGAGGAAGGGAGGAAGAGCAGAAAAACGATATAACTACATGGAGGGCAAACAGAAGAATGATAGGGCCCAGGTTTGTCAGTTTGTGATTTTTCCCTTATGCAGACTTGTTACTTCTTGTCTTCCCCCAGCAATTCAAGATATTTTTAGGAACTTAACTTCAAGGTATAGTCAGAACTAGATCAAATGCAATAAAAATTTCCATTGTCCTGCCAGTTCTTTAAATCTAGCCATACAGTTTTTATTGAGCACCTAATGTGTGCAAAGTCTATTATTACATCTTATTTAAAATGGAATATGTTAACAATTAATTACATGAAACAGAGATATGACTTCCATTCTGAGATGTGTGCTTACATTTTAGCTGTTTTTAAAAACATGATCAAACACAAAGAGAATTATTTTTTAAAACCAACTTCTATAATTCACTTCTGAATTTGGAAGGTTAATGGGAAAGTTTCAGAATGCCAGGCATCACTCTGTTTAAAAGCAATACTTCTAAAAGAATTCAGAGGCAAATCCATCTGGAAAGTCTTTTCACTGGAATCAATTTTGAGCTCCCATTGGCTTTGATCCCTATAGGGATCATCTATGACTGGAGACAGCACCCAAGTTCATACTAATTCCTAAAGAGAAAAAAAGTTGGTAATCTTGTCAGTCGAGTAGATGAGAAGACACTGAAAATTCAGTCTGGCTCAGGTTATCAATTGTAATATAAATGTGTTAGTGTACATTGTATCCTGCTTCCCACAGGAGTCACAGCATTTTAGTCACTTTTTCCCACTTCCTTTTTTCAGCCTCTCTCTGTACCCATCTCTCTCCCCAGTGAACAGTTTTTGCACATTTAAGGTATGCCTACTTACGTCTGTTTCCACTCTTTCTTCTGCTCTTAATCAGGCTCGACTCAATAATTTTTAACTTCTCTGCTGTCTCAGGGACTGTCCACACCCTTTACACTCCCATCCCAAGCTCCCTACCCCCACCCCCACTCTACCCCCCGCCCCCCCAGTCCCCTTCTAGAACCTGGACTCTTCCCCACTCTCCTGCATCTCCTGGCCTAGGATGCCCTTAGTTTTACCTCCCCGGCTGGGCATAGACCCACCTCCCCTGCCCCCCACCCCTCTTCCCCAGGCTTCCCCAGGCCCGCATCCTCAGCCATTCCAGAAATTGACAAAGAAGTTGCAGAGAGAGTGCCACTTCTCAGCACAGTAGGTGTCCGTGAGCTTCGCGTTCTCGTCCAGCCCGTCGGGATCAGGCCCGGTCCCCAGTGGTCGCTGCTCATCTGGGTCCCAGGCCGCCTTCCTCTTGCCCCCTCTGGGCTTCTGCTCAGAGGGCTTCCCTTTGGGCGACGCGCTCGGGGGAGGCGGGGCCCGTGCCGCGGGGCCGAGCGCGGGCCCTCGGGGCTGCCCCCGGCTCCTGGCCCGGGGCTTGGGATCCCGGGGGAAGCCCGCCGCCGCCTTTGGGCTGACGACTGGGAATGCCTGGGGCACCAGGCGCAGCTCCGCGCCACGGCCCTTCTTGCCGGCGCACAGGCGGGCCTTGAGCGGCGCGGGGTCGTGGCAGGGCCGCCGCTTCCTGCGCAGCCCGCCCAGCACCTGCTTCCAGTAGTGCGATCGGCGGGCGGCGTAGACGGCGCAGCGCCCCGGCTCTCCGCGGTAGGCGCACTGGTGGCGCGCCCCGTCCGGGCCTTGGCAGCGCAGCGCCAGCTCGCTGCCGGCTTCGGGCCCTGGGGCGGGCGGCAGGAGCTGCCAGCTGCACGTGTGCCGCTCGGGGCTGACAAAGCGGCCGGAGGAGCCGCCTGCGGAGCCCGAAGCCGGTTCGGCCGCGACGCCGGCCGCCCCCTGCTTTCTCCCGGCGGCCGCGAGGAGGCAGCCGCCCAGCAGCAGCAGAAGCGAGAGGAACGCTCGCCACCGCAGAGGACTCATGGCTTGTGGTGTCTGCTCTCAGGTCGGCTCTCCAGGGACCCCCTGGGCGCTTCAGCGGTAGCGGGGCCAGGAGAGCAGCATCCTTGGTCCTGGGGACAGAGGCAGAGACGGCTACTGACAGAGGACAGGCATCTGCCAACCCGCCTCCCCAGACTCCCTGGGCGCTGGTTTCCAGGGGGCAGTAGCAGCTTGCGAAAGGCCCTTCTGAAAAGTTTTCCTGAGAAAAAGCCAATTACTGTCTAAACAATCTTTTTGAAACTATTTGCGCATTGAGGTTATCTCCCCAGTGCAAATACTACAGCAAAGCGACGCCTGGTAATTACGACTTCCCCCTCTACCCCCTCTCTTCACCCTCCAGTAATTATATACAATATCGTTTCAAATTATTCTTTGGAAAAATGCACTTTTACTGCACTTTGAACTTACCGAATTCTCGGAGAGGTGGCAGGGCCTTATTAAGGTGGGGCGAATTACTGCGTGAAGGATTAGTCTGTTTTAGCCGACTCCCAGTGAATGAACGTGTTATCAATGGAACTGAAGGGGCCTCCCCCACTACGCCCCTCCCAAACTTCTCTTTCACTGGGAGATTTCCCATCACCGCGCCACAAACACACACACACGTATGATGGAAGTGATGCTATAACATGAAATATAAATCTTTTTTGATTCCAGGGTTTAATCACGCGAATTTTAACGTCACTCTTACCTATTTTTTCTTACTTGAACTGTATTTATTTTAACTGAATTATCGTTGATTTACAATACTGTGTTAGTTTCAGGTATACAACAAAGTAACTCAGTTATACATATATAGCAATATTCCTTATAAAAACTCTTTTCCATTATAGTTTATTACAAGAGATTGAATATAGTTCCCTGTGATCTGCAGTAAACCCTTGTTGTATATCTATTTCATATACAGCAGTGTGCATCTGTTAATCCCATACTTCCAATTTATCTCTCCCTCCAAATCAGTTGTTCTCAATACTCTTCTAAAAATAGGCATTCATAACTATATTTGCAGTAATGGAAAAAATGTTTGAATAGTGCTTCCTTCCCCTTTTAATAACAGCTTTATTTACCATTTTGCTGTGCTTAGTCACTCAGTTGTGTCCGACTTTTTGCCACCCCACGGACTGTAGCCTGCCAGGCTTCTCCATGGGATTCTCCAGGCAAGAATGCTAGAGAGGGTTGCCATGCCCTCCTCCAGGAGATCGTCCCAACCCAGAGATCAAACCCAGGTCTCCCAAATTGCAGGCAGATTCTTTACTGTCTGAGCTCCCAGGGAAGCCCTTTTATACAGTTCACCCATTTAAAGTGTAAAATTCAATGGTTTTTAATATATTCACAGATATGTGCAACTATCACTACAGTTAATTTTGGAACATTTTTATGACCACAAAAAGCAACCCCATACCCTTTAGCTACTATACCCCCTCTCCTTTTACATGTTTAATCATTTGGAAATGAAAGTTAAAACAGAAAGATCTGAGTTTTAAGAGTTAAATAAAATGAAATAAAGCAAAAACAACTGTAAATAGCCTAAACTGGGCACTATTTACACTCTGATTTTTATATCATTCTGAGTTCTTTATTTTCACCCATGATTTTGAATAATTTTTCTCATCCTAATAATATTAATCCTAATAACTGTTACTACTGATAAAAATGTAATATCCTAGTTTATTGACTTATTATATTGTCCAGCATTTCACCCAGGGGTGAGCATTGATCTTTTGATTATTTTTAGGTATTATAAATCAAACTTAACTTCTTACAGAAATTAGAAGTTTAAAAATTGTTATTATAGTATAATATTACCAATTCAAATGGTTAATCTTTAAGAGTTAATATGTTCTTTTTTTTCTTTCTCCAATCTTTATTTTTTTAATTTATTGATTTTTTTTAATTGAAGGACAATTGCTTTATAGAATTTTGTTGTTTTCTGTCAAACCTCAACATGAATCAGCTGTAGGTATACATATTAAGAATTAACATGTTCTTGAATCTTAAAGATATTTACATTTGAACAAAGCACTTTTTTCTACATTTCAGGATACTCCATTATCTTTTTAAAACTGTTCTCAGTAATACATGTGATATTTTTTAATTCAAGAGTTTATACCTCTGACTATAATTGTTTGATACAAGTAAATATTTTCCTAAAATACTCCTACAGGAGGTCAAGAAGTCTCATTATACTTCCTAATGTCTTCTTGTGGACAGTATTTTCTGTTACTGAACTCCCATTGGTGTTATATTTCAACATTTGCAACTTGATTACTACCATAAAAATCAGGATATTTTAATATTAGAATTTATTTAAATATGTTTTTGCACAAAGTAAACATCCAATAGTGTATGTTGACCTAAGGAAGGCCATTTCTACCACTCTGGTGAAATGAGAGAGATTAAAGGACTTACCCAATGTCACACATCATTTAGTGTTAAAGCCAGAAGCCACCTGACTATAAATGATCAAAGATCTTTACATTTCAGCTTTGCATTTCACTACTATCACTTGCAAAGTTAGTTAGGTCTTGATTTACACCAATTCAACTTAAACTGAAAAACAATTAGTACCAATGAAGTTAAGAAATATTAATATAGATTTTATAAACAATAGCTTATTAATCCATTTCACAGATGTAAAATGGATTCTCTTCCCCAGAAAACCTTGTTTGTGTAAGCAAAGTACTATATACAGGCTTTTATCTGGTGCTCTGGCATTACTTATAGTTACTGGCTAACGAACCAAATAGGAATAATTTTTCAGCTAAAGAGTGACATCTTGTGACATTTTTCACTAATTACAATGAAAAGTTTGTTACGGGAAAGTCCTAATTATTAAGGGAGATAGATATCTGAGACCACTCTTCCTGTCAGAAACATTGCCCCCAGAACAGAGGGGGCACACAGATGTGCTCTGCCATGTCAGAAAGGGGTTCAGTTCAGTTCAGTTCAGTTGCTCAGTCGTGTCCGACTCTTTGCAACCCCACGAATCACAGCACGCCAGGCCTCCCTGTCCATCACCAACTCAAACTCATGTCCATCGAGTTGGTGATGCCATCCAACCATCTCATCCTCTGTCATAACTTCTTGTAAATTGTCATTAAATACACAAAACACAAATTTTAACGATTTAAACCATTTTAAGTGTACAATTCAGTGACATTAGGTACATTTACACTGTTGTGCAACCATCACCACCATCCAGCTCCAGGACATTTTTCTTCTTCCAAAACTGAAATTCTGTACCCATTAAATGCTAACTCTTCATTCCTCCCTTCCTCCTCCTCCTTCCGTCTCCACGAACTGACTACTCTAGGTACGTCATGCAAGTGGAATCATACAGCATTTGTCCTTTGGTTTGTTGGGTTTTGTTTTTGTTTTGGCTGTGCTGGGTCTTCGTTGCGGTGTGTGCTCTTCTCTAGTTGTGGTTCAGAGGCATTTGTCCTTTCATCACTAGTATATTTTACTTAGTCTAACTTCTTCAGGTTTCACTGATGTAGCATGTGTCAAAATTCCTTCCTTTTTAAGGCTGAATAATATTCCATCGTATGTATAATTCACATTGTGCTTATGCATTAATCAGCTGATGGACACTTTGGTTGCTTCCACCGTTTGGCTATTGTGAATAACGCTGCTATGAATATGTGTGTACAAATATTTGTTTGAGTTTTTGCTTTCAGTTCTTTTGGTCATCTACCCAGAAGTGGAATTCCTGGATCATATGTTATTATTATTATTTTTTTTTAGCTTTTTTAGGAAATTCTGCAGTTTCCTATAGTGGCTGCACCATTTTACATTCCAACCAACAGGGCACAAGTGTCCCAATTTCTCCAAATCCTTTCCAATACTTGTTATTTACTTTTTTTTGTTTGTTATCTTGTGTGTGTTTGCATGTGTGTCTTATAATAGCCACTCTGCTGGGAGTGAAGTAATTTTAATTTACATTTCTCTGATGATTAGTGATGTTGAGCATCTTTCCATGTGGTTCTTGGCCATCTGTGTGTATCTTCTTTGTAGAAATGTCTATTCAAATCTTTTGTTTCTCAATTAGATTTTTTTTGTTGTTACTGAGTTGTAGGAGTTCCTTATATATTCTAGATATTAACCTCTTATAGATACATTATGCAAATATTTTCTCCCATTTTGTGGCTTGCATTTTGGCTCTGCTCATAGTATCCTTTGATGCACAAAAGGGATTTTTAAGCAGATTAATCTCAAAACTATAATGTTGAGCAAATGAAGCCAAACACAAAAGAGCCCATATTAAAGGTGAAAGTTAAAAAAAGAGAAATAAAAAAAATTTTTTAAATAAATAAATAAAAGTGAAAGTTGCTCAGTTGTGTCCGACTCTTTGTGACCCCATGGACTACACAGTCCATGGAATTCTCCAGGTCAGAATACTGGACTGGATAGCCTTTGCCTTCTCCAGGGGATCTTCCCAACCCAGGTATTGAACCCAGGTCTCCCGAATTGCAGGCAGATTCTTAACTGGCTGAGCCACCATATCTATTTTAAGTTCCACATCTGTATAAATTTCAAGAACAAGCAAAACTAATAAATGTTGGAAAAAGATCAGAACAGGGCTGCCTCTGGGGCATGAGTGAGGCTTGTATTGACCAGGAAGGGATTTAAAAAAAAATTATAGGGGTTCTGACAATATATTATATCTTGATAGAGGCTTGGGTTACATTTAAGATTTGTGTATTTCATTGTATGAAAAATTTCCCAAAGAACAACTCCAAGCCTCTAAACAATTATTAAACCCAAGTTGTTGATATCCATGCTGAAGTGTTTAGGGGTGAAGTATACTTATATTTGCAACTTATTTTCAAACATATAAAAATTAATATGGATGATATGAATAGAAATGAGTATTAGAGTTATATGATAAAGCAAATATAGTAAAATATTAATTGTAGAATCTAGGTGATAGTTATATGAGTGTTGACTGCATAATTTTCTTCAACTTTTCTGTATTTTTTTTTAAATTCCATGAAAAATGTTGGAAAAAATAGAAATAGAAAATAAAACTATTTTGAAATTACCATTAAAATTAACTATCATTCCTATAGTTAAAATTAATGTATATTAGTATCTTTTCAGATTTGTGTTACATAATTTTTTAAAGGAAACAAAGGTCGTATAATTTTTACATTTCCATGACCTTTCACAAATTTCATTTTGCTCCCCACCCTACTTCCACCCAGGGGTAACCAGCATTTTATCATAAGTTTGGAGTGTATTCTTAGAATCCACTTGTAAAAATTTTATACTTGTCTATGCATGTATGTAAAACTAATGTCAAGTACAGTCATTGTGTCTTCGTTTATAATAATGAAAAATTGGAAAAACCTAAATGTCAATCAGTGGAGAAATGAATAAGCTATGGGTTTTTATATGATGTAATCGATCTTGGAAACAATGTTAATTAATGAAAGCAAGCTTATAAATTATACTTTTATTGTTAATGGATACACATTTGTGTGGCAAAATTATACAAACATGGGCAGGGAGTACACACACAAACTTTACAGTAACAGTCATTTCCGGGAAGGTAGTGAGGGGATGTGATTAGAAAGGAGTAAAAGACCTCAGTCACACCTTTAGTTTCTTGAAAATTTATTTGACGCAAATATGGTAAAACATTAACATTTGTTCAACTTGAGCAGGGCGTACATGTGGGGATTTATTTGCTGTATTTTTTTGTATGTTGGAAATAATTCATAATTTGAAAATACAAACAGTGTAGCTTTGTAAATATAGCTTTTAGAATTTATAGAATCATATGATAGTGTAAATGTTCTGCAGCATGCTTTTTAAAATTCAGCTTACGCTTTTAAGCTTTGTCCATATTGGTATATGCAGATCTGGTTATCTAATTGCTGTTTTTGGTATTCAGTCATACAACTATATCACATGCAATTTAGCCATCACTCTGCTGATGGACATTTAGGTCATTCCATGAATATTATTATCAATACAGTTTTATGCAACAGACTCTGCTTACTGTAAATCTTTCTTGACAAGATATACAGACTGTATTAGGAGGATGAAGGAAAAAAAAGCAGCAGAGGAGACTCTTGTAAGCAGCATATGTGTTCCTCAAAAGTCAAAACAATTGCCTGCTGATAATTAATGAGACATTCAAAGCAGATTAGCTTTCCAGATGATTCGGATACCACTCTGCAAAGTATGGGTTTCCCGGGTGGCACTCGTGCCAGTGCAGGAGACATAAGAGATGAGGGTTCGATCCCTAACTTGGGAAGATCCCCTGGAGGAGGGTATGGCAACCAGTATTCTTGCTTGGAGAATCCCATGGACAGAGGAGCCTGGCGGGCTACAGTCCATAGGATCGCAAAGAGCCTGACACGACTGAAGCGACTTAGAACACAGGTTTTCTAAATAAATAACGCTGCAGTGAACAAGATCTTGTGTACAGGAGTGTTCCCTAGAGTGGTGATCTTTATACTGAAGTGTGTGTACTCCTGAGAATACCAAAAACTTTTCAAGAAGTTTTTAGGCCTAAGTTGATATTATTATTATTTTTTTTCTAAGTTGATATCTTTAAAACTCAAGTTTCAAGATCCTCAATCTCCATATATGTGCTTTCCTCCATATGTTTATTTCAAGCAGTCCTGGGTCTAGGCCTGTGGTTGGGTGCTGTGCAAGTTGTCATTTTCCACCTCCAATCACAATTGCTCTTCTCTCACCTGACTACAGAAAGGCATAGTTCTCATCCATAACACCTTTCATTTGATATGCATAAATTTTAATATTTATGCGTTTTGAATTAAATTTTTATTTTTAAAATTTAACCTATTTATCTAAAATATATTTTTGTTTTTAGCATGAGACAACAATGTAATTGTAAATCTACTGACTTTGACATAATAGTCTAAATAATACAACTGGACACTTTATACTCTAATATTGATATCAAAGTCTCTTTGATCATATAAGAAGTATAAAGTTTATGGAAGTATCATTCCACTATCTTCTTAGAATTCCCTGAAGTTATGGTGGCCATATAAGACAGTTCTGGTCATGAGATATAATTCTATTAAGAATTGGTGGAAGCTTTTTGCTTTTTTGAAACAAGCACCACTCTGTTTCCTTTCTTCTTTTTGGGTGTGTGACACCTGGTGGCAAAGGAGCCATCTTTCCAGCTCATCTTTCCAGGAGAGCTGTTCTCTCAGGGGAAGCTGACTCCACTCCCATCTCCTGGCTGGTCTAAGGATAATTCCATCCCCATTGCCAGAGGCTGGTTTAGTTTTAGGTGTGACACAAGTCTGTATATTTTGTCCATGTTTGCTGTCAGCTTCTGGGAAAGTTTTTCCCTGCTCTTAAAAGAGACTCAAGGAAAGCCAATCTTCCTCCCCCTCCCCTTGGATACTTTTCTTTTGCAATATACAAGTTTTACAGTTTAGTCAGTTCAAGTTTATGGGTTTTTTTTTTTTTCTTTTTTCCTGAATGTTAAGAATTTTCTGTGCATTAAGAAATCCTTTTCTACCCTGAGGTAAAAATATTCAACATAGCCTCCTAATAGTTTCCAAGTTGTGCTTTCAATTTCAGAACTTTAATCCATCTAAAATTTGTTTGGAGATATGATATGAAGTAGGGATTTGATTTTCCCCTCCACATGGAGAGCCAATGGTCCAACATTCTTTATTTAATAGTTCTTTTGCCGTTGATCTCTGAAGCCACCTTTCTGGTGATTAAAAAAAAATAGCTAAAATTTATTTACCACTTAGTATTTGTTTAGTGTATCATGTATCAGCTCATTTGAGCCTTACAACTACTTTATAAAGTAGAGGTTCATGATCCATTATTTACACTTCTGGAATTGAAAAACACATGAACATGACACTTTTAAAAAATTCATTTGGGAGCAAAACCTGACCTAAACTTCCATGCAGCTATTTATTTATTTATGTTGTTATTTTTTAAAGATATTTTCTATTTATTTACATTTTGGCTGTTCCTTATGGCATGCGAGATGTGAGATTTTAGTTCCCCATGGAACCCATGCCCTCTGAATTGGAAGCACAGGGTACTGGCCCACCAGGAAAGTCCCTGCCATGCAGCTATATAGAGTCTCTTATTTCGTCCTCTTAGTATGGCTATTCATACGTTTTGCTGCAAAACTGTAAATGTACTTGATTATTAGGTACTGCCCTAGAAGCTTTTGGGGCGTGACAAGGTATATGCATTGGATGACTTCTCAAAATCTAAAACATTCTAAATTCAGAAAACCATTTAACCAAGGTCTCAGATAAAGGTTGTGTTGTTGTTGTTTAGTTGCCGCTAAGTCATGTTTTTTTGCAACCCTGTGGACTTGTAGCCTACCAGACTCCTCTGTCCATGGGTTTCCCAGGCAAGAATACGGGAGTTGGTTGCCATTTCCTTTTCCAGGGAATCTTCCCGACCCAGGGATTGAACCTGCAACTACTGCCTTGGAACACAGATTCTTTACTACTGAGCCACCAGGCAAACCCCAAAGGTTGTGTATGAGTACTATTTTTATCTCCATTTCACAGCTGAGGAAATTGAGACATAGAATTTAAGTCATTTGCTTAAGGTTGCATAGTTAACAAAAAGTTTGCTCAATGGAGTTAATAACATTTTTGAGTGTTTAAAGTTATAGTCACTTGGTTAAATGCTTTATATTCATTATTTCCTTTAAACTTTGGCCAATAACCTCAGATATGCAGATGACACCACCCTTATGGCAGAAAGTGAAGAAGAACTATAGAGCCTCTTGATGAAAGTGAAAGAGGAGAGTGAAAAAGTTGGCTTAAAGCTCAACATTCAGAAAACTAGGATCATGGCATCTGGTCCCATCACTTCATGGCAAATAGATGCGGAAACAGTGGAAACAGTGTCATTGCAGATGGTGACTGCATCCATGAAATTAAAAGACACTTACTCCTTGGAAGGAAAGTTATGACCAACCTAGAGAGAATATTAAAAAGCAGAGACATTGCTTTGCCAACAAAGGTCCATCTGGTCAAGGCTATGGTTTTTCCAGTAGTCATGCATGGAT
Source organism: Cervus canadensis (assembly GCF_019320065.1). Classification (NCBI taxonomy): domain Eukaryota; kingdom Metazoa; phylum Chordata; class Mammalia; order Artiodactyla; family Cervidae; genus Cervus; species Cervus canadensis. The sequence continues at coordinate 36,875,510 of NC_057393.1, read as the reverse complement.
GTGAGAGTTGGACCATAAAGAAAGCTGAGCTCTGAAGAATTGATGGCTTTTGAACTGTGGTATTAGAGAAGACTCTTGAGAGTCCCTTGGATTGCAAGGAGATCCAACCCATCCATCCTAAAGGAGATTAGTCCTGAGTGTTCATTGGAAGGACTGATGTTGAAGCTGAAACTCCAATACTTTGGCCACCTGATGTGAACTGACTCATTTGAAAAGACCCTGTTGTTGGGGAAGACTGAGGCAGGTGGAGAAGGGGATGACAGAGGATGAGATGGTTGGATGGCATCACTGACTCAATGGACATGAGTTTGAGTAAACTCCAGCAGTTGGTGCTGGACAGGGAGGCCTGGCGTGCTGCAGTCCATGGGGTCGCAAAGAGTCAGACATGACTGAGCGACTGAACTGAACTGAACAACCCTATAAGGTGCTATTATTGTCCCCATTTTCCAGAAGCAGTTGAAGCTTAGAAAGGTTATACAACTTCCCTGAACACACAACTATTAAATGTGGTGAGGAAGGATTTAAAAACAAGCTATTCTGACTTCAATATTTTTATTACACTATGCCTTACCAGTCTGTAACACCTCTCTTCTATATGTCATTTAGAACTACATATCGTATCTAATTACCTCTTGGATATTAAAGAGTAAGGTTTTTTTTTTTTAATGCATATCAGATCATTTTACTTCCATGCTTAAAACCCTCCTATGACTTCCTATTGATTTCAAATGCATGCAGTGGTAATTGGCAGCTTGCAGTGAGCAGTAGCTGGAAGCAAGATTTTAGTTTCCCAGACTGGGAATCCTAACCACTGGACCACAGGGGCCAGCAGTTAAGGCTAGAATCCCTAGTCCTTGCCTGCCTAATAAAGAATGAATTCAGGCAAGAAGGCAGAAGATAAAGAGTAAGTAAAAAGTTTATTTGAAAAGAAAATTATGGGCAAACTCAGAAGAGAGCCGTGCCTTTGGGAAGTTTAAATCCTTTAGGGGACAGTTTTCCAGGTCTTTGTCTTCCTTCAGGCCAATCATCTTGCTTTGTTCCCCCACAGGCCACGGGTTGATCTGTCTCAGGACCCTCCCCTGAGGTGTGCATGCACCCCTCATCCAAGATGGTCCTCAAAGTGAAGGCTTCTGGGAGGAGCAAGACTCATTATGGCCTGAAATTATCCCCTGACTTTTGACTCCAGTGAGCCTTTCTGCACATACATACTGTCTCCCTTGTCCCCAAAAGGGGGGAATGGAGATCCCTTAATCCTTTACTCAAACAGGGTTTTGTCCCTGTTTGTCCTTGCCATGGGCTGCATGAAGCACAAGCTGGAATCAAGATTGCCAGGAGAAATATCAATAGCCTCAGATATGCAGACGACACAACCCTTATGGCAGAAAGCAAAGAACTAAAGAGCCTCTTGATGAAAGTGAAAGAGGACAGTGAAAAGGCTGGCTTAAAACAACATTCAAAAAACTAAGATCATGGCATCTGGTCCCATCACTTCATGGCAAATAGATGGGGAAACAATGAAAACAGTGACAGACTTTATTTTCTTGGACTCCAAAATCACTGCAGATGGTGATTGCATCCATGAAATTAAGATGCTTGCTCCTTTGAAGAAAAGCTATGACTAACCTAGACAGCATACTAAAAAGCAGAGACGTTACTTTGCTGACAAAGGTCCATATAGTCAAAGCTATGGTTTTTCCAGTAGTCATGTATGGATATGAGAGATGGACTATAAAGAAAGCCGAGCATCAAAGAATTGAGGCTTTTGAACTTTGGTGTTGGACTCTCAAGAGTCCCTTGGACTGTAAGATCAAACCAGTCAATCCTAAAGGAAATCAGTTCTGACTATTCATTGGAAGAACTGTTGCTGAAGCTAAAGTTCCAGTACTTTGGCCACTTGCTGTGAAGAACTGACTCCTTGGAAAAGACCCTGATGCTGGGAAAGATTGAAGGCAGGAGGAGAACGGGATGACAGAAGATGAGATGGTTGGATGGCATCACCAAATTGATGGACATGAGTTTGAGCAAGCTCCAGGAGGTGATGATGGACAGGGAAGCCTGGCGTGCTACAGTCCATGGGGTCTCAGAGTTGGACACAACTGAGCGACTTAACTGTTCTTGCCATGATTATTACCTTGACTATTGCCATGACTATTACCTTAAGGTATTTACAAGAGAGAAAGACTGGTTATTTACCGTTTCTGTTGTTACTTCCATTTTGGAGGTCAAAGAAGAGGCTGATTGTAAATTCCTCCACGAGAGTCCCTCTATCTTGTCTCAGGAAATGTAAACAAGAGGCTAGTTTTAAGTATCCAGTCTGAAACCCACTTCTTTGTATCCCATGAAATGCAAACAGGAGGCCAGTTGTAAATGTCTAACCTGGAGCCTATCTATCTCCTACCTCACTACTGCTAGACAAAAATCCAAATTCCTTACAATGGCGCCTTTCTACCTGTCCCATCTTGTCCCCCAAGATAGCCAGCTTCTTTTAGGTTTTTACCTGAGGACTTTTTACCTGAGGTTTTTACCCCTACCTGGAAGACTCCCCAGGTTTTCACATAGCTGACTCCCTCCTGTTAGGCCTCAGATTAAGCTCCTCCTTGGTTTTCCCCTAATTACCCAGTTTGGAGTCTCTAATCATGCTTTCTATCCTATCATTCTGTTTTACATAGCATATAAACATGATATTTTCTCATTTACTTGTTCACTCTTTTTCCTTCCAATAAGTAAGTTCAACTACAGTGGGCACCTTATCTGTTTTGGTTTCTTCTGAAGCCCTAACCTCTAGTATAGAGTTTAGCGTGTGGTAGGTACTTAATTTTGGCTGAATAAATTAATGTAGTGTATGATCAGTAAATGTACCTGCTTGTTAGTTTCAGTGGTGGTAGATGAACTGAGAAGGCAGGTGGGAGGAGCTGGTTAAATATGAAGGCATTTAAACATCAGCTTTTGTCTAATAGTATAAATAGTGCCTAACAGAGTGTTTGGCATAGAACAGGGGCCAAATTAGTATTTGTTTAAGAATGAACAGTATATATTATTAGTAGCTTGGCTCTTGGGCAAATTTCTTAACCTTCCTGAGCTTAGTTTTCTAACCTATAAAGTGAAGATTAAAACTTACTTTACAGGATTAACCTATAAATTATATGAGATAATACATGCCAAATGTCTAGCACATAGGTTTTTAAATTTCTTTCCCTTTACACTTTATAAACTCTTGTAAGCTCTTCTAGCCTCATGACCTCATTTTATTTCTCTAGTACTTCTCATTAGTCTTATTTTATGTATGAAAAAGACTCAGGGGCTGAGGCAAAGCTTCTCCAGGTAATGACAAGCCAATGGACAAGTTTTATAAGCAGAGGAGTGACTCGATGAAAGCAGTGTTTCTTGAAGATTCATCTGTTGGCGGCTTTTAAGATGGGCTCAACTGAAGAAGCTGGAGAAATATTACTTTGACTACTATCATAAAAATCAAGTTTAAGGTGATAAGGGCATGCACTAGGTGACAGAGAACGCTTGAAAACCTAACAAATTAAGAGACTGAACAGCTACACAGCAAAAAAAGACACAAATAAACGGCTGACAGTTTTCAAATACGGTTGAGAAAATGATGGTACCAACAAGGTAAACAATTAAGATACCAAACTTGGCAAAATGGTTGGCAGAAGTTCTTCCCTCTAATACCTATGCAGAACATACGACGGTTACACGGCAAACATTTGAGCCGTGTCTTCTTGTGGATTTCATCCTCCCACTGGGATCGCCATCTGGACTAGAGCATCCTATGGACCTGTGGATTCTGTTTTCTCTAGGAGCAGTCTGGTGAGATGAGAATCGGGGGCGATGAAGAATTAGAAGTAAAGGTTTTGAACTCTGAGAGTCTCGGCTAGATCGACCTTTTTCCTTCTGTAAAATTTAAGTCCTTGAAGACTAACGACCCCCCCGGAAGTGCACAAACAGTCCTTTTGGCAGCTGGTGCCGCCAGGCCGCATCAGCCCGTACTCCTTCGGCTCAGCAGCAGAGCGGAGCACCTCGCGGTGAGCTGACGTCACTTCCGGCGCGCTGACGCTCAGTCCGGCGTGCCGACGCCTGCGTCAGCAAAGAGCGGGGCTGGGGGCACCCGGTTTGAAGTCGTGCGGGTCGGAGCACTGCCGCCTCCGCCGCTGTCTGAGACCCCCTGCTCCCCGGCCGCGGCGGGGAAGAGCTCGGATAGGCGGCAGGGCAGATGCCCTCGGGCCCGCGCCGGGACGTTCCGCGCCGCATCGGCCGCTCCCCTGTGCTCCGCGGCCTGGGCCTGCGCCGCTCAGCTCCCTGGAAACTAGCGCCTCGGCTGCGCGGCTCGTCGCTCGCGGGGAGCTCCGAACCGCCGGCGTCCGGCCATGGCGGTCTCCAGGTGGGTCTAATTCCTCCAGAGCGAACAGGAGGTTCCCATTGTCACTGGGCTCGGGCGCCTTCCTGCCTAGACTCCGCAGTTCTCCCCTCAGTCTGCGGGGCTTTGGACTGGGGTTACTCCACGTCAGTCAGTTCAGGAATGCCTTTTTCTTGCTGAATAGACCGTTTGGCACGTTAGAGCTAGTTTTTCTCTTTCCTCACCATGTTTCTCTTCTCTGGTTTCTCTTCCCTCTTTCAGTTCTAGGAGAATCTTTTCTCTTTCTTAGTATTCTAAGGCCGACCCCTAATCTCCATTTCACGGGAAAACTTGGTAGTAACTGACGAAGTCGGGGAGACTTTGAGTTAGTTATCTAAGTGACCTTCTAATTATGTTAAAATTTGTGTTTACGGCTTTAGGGATATGTTCTTTCCTGAATACTTTTTTCTTACATTATAGTATGGTTCTTCGTTTCGTTTGGCAGTACACAAACAGTCGTCAGCTTTGTAATCTTTAGCAAATTATTTTATTAGTATCATCTTCTTTAACCAAGGCGTGAAAGTTGTATCACGAATCTTAAATTATTTTAAAGTGATGGCCCCTCGATAGGAAAGTATGGGAAACTATAGGGAGACCAGCAAGACATTTCTTTGTATAGGTAGCAGGAAAGTCGTCTTTTTCTCCAATATGAGAGACTGGGTGGGGAGTACATTTTGTCAGAGCCTTGACGTTAGTGGACATTTATATGCGTAAGTAGGGGATAGCCCCTCTGATAGCAGACAGAAGGGTTCACCACGTTTGTTAGAAATGGGTCCTTCTACCATATAGACTGAAAGGGAAAAATGATGACAGTTCAGAAAACATAGTTTTTGTTCATTTTTCAGAGTTAATTGAACAGATTCCTATTTTGCAAGCAAAAGGATAGCCCATACTTCACAGATTCCCTAGATAACTGATGAAAAAGTGTGTGGGAGAAACCCAGTAGAGTTGAGTGTGAGGGACTGCAAGGTACCTGCAGTAGGGGGCATCTAATTTTTATTTCATAGATTGATTCCATTCAGTGTGAGGAAATTCTTATCTTGTGATGTGTATTCTCTATAAAATAGAGAAAAAAATGAAAGTTTAAAGAGCACCTAATCTGCTTGACTAATGCAAATGTATTTACAGAAGTTTAGGGCACCTACATTTCTTAATGAATGAGTTTTCAAAGCAGCTGCTTTTTGTTCTTGACATTGGATTTCAAAAGGTGGTGCTTTTTTTTTCTGTAGATCTTTTTTATTTAGCTTGCCAAAATTCTGTTAAATTCTACTTTAAAGAGAAAACTTGTCATGGTTTTATAAAAGAACTAGTCCTGGGCTTATTTTGATAATATAATAGGTTCGTGGAAAACACTTTTGAGACACTTTATGATTTGGGGATACTACAAGTCCTTGACTTTTTCATATGAGGATTCACTCTGAATAACAGAGTTTAATTTTAAACTGACCTCCTCCATGCACTGAGCACATGTTTATGAACTAAATTTCCTTTCTCTTCTTGGTGTGAAATACAGACTCACTTAGGCTTCCCTCGTGGCTCAGACAGTAAAGAATCCGCTTACAATGCGGGAGACCTGGGTTTGATCCCTGGGTTGGGAAGATCCCCTGGAAGAGGGCATGGCAATGCACTCCAGTTTTCTTGTCTGCAGAATCCCCATGGATTAGAGGTGCTTGGCAGACTACTCCATGGGTCGCAAAGAGTCTGACATGAATAACCACATACACATACATACAGACTCATTTTAATATTTTATTGTAGAACAGGTTGAAAATGGTTGAAGAGATAAAAATCATTTGCGAGAATCAAATCTAAAATATTTTTTGCACTGTTTGTATCAGTGTGTGACTGAAAAATGGTAATGTTTTTATAACCTTTAAATATTTCCAATAGGAGGGAAATGTTAAGTTCAGATCGCCAGATCCAGAGATCCAGGAATAATATTTGACTTAGTCCTCCCTTCCTTTCCCCCAGTCTAGCCAGTCCCCAGATCCAATCTTGTCAGTTCTACCTTTCTAACCTTTCTCTGGCCAATCTTTTCTTTCCAGGCTATTTATCACAGTCCTACTCCATACCACCATCATCTCTAATCCAAGACACCTGTCACCGCAGCCATTCTGCTCTTCCTGCCTCCATTGGTGTCTCTTTCTAATTTATTCTTTGCTTCACTTATATTATTGTTTGCTAATGTTAATTTTAATGTAGCCTTCTTTTTTTTTTTTTCCTGTTAAAACCTTTTAGTTTTCTGTTGCCTTAAGATAAAGGACAAATTTTGTAACAAACACATCTTACCAGATCATTTGTGATCTGGTTCCTGCTTTACCTTTTTAAGCTTAATCTTGTCAAGTTGTTTGAGTCTGTCTCTTCTTAATTCTGAATCTTTGTTCTTTTTCACCTCCTAGTCTCTAGAACATTAATTCCTACCTTCTCCTCCTACCCCCAACCTTAGTTTTTAGATCTAAACCCTAAGCCTATACATGTGTCACTTTGTTTGGGAAGCCTTCTCTGGTATTACTTCATCTCAGCTGGTGAGATTTTGTCTTGCCAGTCATATTTATCATACTTTGTGATTGTTTAATTGTTCGCTTTCTTGCTTGAGTTAACATCAACTCTGTAAGAGAAGTGAATGTCTTTGCTCTTTCTTTCCCGAGTGCCTTTTCTCATAGGTGCTCAATATACTTTTTAAAAAATGGGTGATTGTTTTCTTGTTTAATTCCTGTCATGATTTTTCTGTAACTTTTGTAGAGTATTTCTGGTGTTTTTCAGTAAGTGCTTCTGAGTTTTACAAATTTCCCTAAGAGAGAAAAGCTTTCATTATAGGTTTGAATATTGACCAGAATTATAATTTAAAAAACGATAAATATCATCAGAACTAGTTTTATAAATTTATAGTCTAGTACAATTCTGTGATAGCATGGTCTTTTATAATGCAAATTGGATATAATTTAATTCTGCATTTTGTGTAATCAAAATTTTTAGACCCCACTTAGTTTTTTTTTAATTATTATTTTTGGCTGCATTGGATCTGCGTTGCTGCAAGCAGCCTTTCTCTAGTTGTGGTGTGCAGGCTTCTTATTGCAGTGGCTTCTCTTGTTGCGGCCCACGTGCTTAGATGGCTCCAAGGCATCTGGAATCTTCCCAGACCCAAGATGGAACTCCTGTCCTCAGTATTGGCAGTCAGATTCTTAACCGCTGGACCACCAGGAAGTCCCACACTTAGCCTTTATAAAGGCTTAGTTTTAATGTAGTACTTTGAATTATAAGAATGTAGCAAATGGTAAAATGTATGGTCAACTCTTGATCCCCTATGGGTGAGTTAAATCTTGCTACAACCCCCCCCCCCAAAAAAAAATCCCACAAATCTTTGTGACTCTAAAATTGCAAATACAATGATAGCATTTGAAGTTCTCCATAAAATGCAGTGAAATACTACTAAAAATGTGTGACTCCTTTAGACCCCTAGTAAGAGTATACACATGTGAGAGGACATGTTGCCCTTAATAAGTGAATGCTGGAAAGTCAGCCACACTCACTAGCTACTTGACTTGCTCTTATAACGTCAACTAAGCAAAAAAACCCCAAATTAGTATATATTACAGGCTTTCAGTGTTGTTTGCAAGCAATTTAAATAATAATTATTAAATCTTTGAATACTATGTTGTTTTGTAAGACTCTTTCCCTCTATCATCTGTCACTAATTGGAGTTGAGCCACCAACAGTAAAGGTAATGTTAGAGGGATTGTTAAAAGTTTAGTTCATTACAGGTGGTGGGTGAATCTGTAACAATGTTGGATTCCATAGCTTAATACAGATTTTTTTAAAAGATTGTTTTTGATACCTTTGCCTGTTTATACCACAGTTGGTTGTTGTTATGCATCAATTAGCTATCATGAATTTAGTTTTTCCTTGATCATATAGAGAGAATGTAAAAATATAATTTAGAGAATTTTCCATCAGTGATCTCTGCTATAAAGGTCATGTCTAAAATATGTAGACAGTAATTATGACTTGACTGTTTTAGAAGCTATACCTTAAGTCTGTGACACACATCTTTGCAGTTTAAAAATGATGCTGTGTTCAGAAAAGATTCTGAACATACCCTCTTATGGAAGAAACAAATTGCTACATGTGAGCAGAACTTTGCTCTGTTGTGTTAATTCTCTCTCAATACTGCTGATGCTTCAGAGAAACATTGTTTCAGTGACCTATTCTGCACAGTAAAGGGAAGCTTCTTGATGTGGGGGTCCTTGCTCTTGACAGGGAAAATCCTAATACATTTACCTGTAGGAGAATACACCTGTAGGAGAGCACAAGTGTTTTTTGTTTGCTAGGCCTATTCCTCCATTATTACTAATTTCTATCCATTATAAGATTGAGAGAAGACACTGTTGTAAATTGTAATATATTAAATATTTTGTACTTTAAAAATGGGGACCAAAAGCTATGAAAGGTAGAGGAGGTGTTATATAAGTGTATCCATTTTAATCCCTTTGATTAAATTCCTCCCTGTTTCTTTAGTCTGTTTCTCAAAGTACTATACACCTAACAGAATTCACCATTTTAACCATTTTAAAATGTACACTTTGAAATGAAGTTTTAATCCACTACACATTTTTTCCCCTGAAAAATCTAGATTTTTATGTTTAAGATAAAGTCATACAAGGGGCAGAGGTTAGGGGGGAAAAAGTGTCCTGAAGGAAATAGTGCACCTTGGCTGTCCTTTTCAGCACTCATTTAACAAGTATTTACAGAGTGCTTTCTGTGTTCCAGGTGCTGGAGATACCGCAGAGAATAAAAATGAATTTCCCATTCTCATGGAGTTCCTGTTCTCGGGGGGTGTGGGGAGAATATAAATATCTGGCACACACCTGCCCTTGCATCTGGCTTTGGTGTTGTTTCACATCTTCATATTTGTTCTGTGTTCTCTGTGGTATTTCAAATTAATCTACTTTCTTGTAGCATTAACATAGTTTCAAATAACCCACAGTAGGAACTTAAAGGCATACATTTTAAAACATCAGTCTAGGCAATTTCTTTTGACCATAACTTCCTTGCTTAATGACGTTGTGTAGGACTAAGCACAGTGTTGATACCGGATATTTATGTTCTTATTCCCTAAGTAACACAGAAAAGAAAAGCCTCATATAGTAAATGTAAAAAATGCATGACAAAATGGACAAACTTGACTGATCATTCCCTTTTAGTTACAATTACAAAGCCATCTCTGACATACTCTGTCAGTTGACCTTGCATAATTTTTTTAGAGTAGTTAAATTTATTCTGAGAATACTGAGATTGGAAATAGATTGCGAAAGTTATATCTTAAACACTTTCTTTTTCCATCCTCAGATAGTGGAAATGCAATATATATTTGTTTATTGATGTTGAAGTAGTAGTCTAGGACATTTTTATAGTTTAGCATGCATATTATTCCTTTTTATATTCTTACTTTTTTAATTATGATAGCACAAACAGCTGAAGAGAAGTTAAATTACAGCCAGTTTTTTAAAACCACATTTTCTATTTTAATTTGAAGTAGCATTAATTTTCAATATTGTATTAGTTTCAAGGATATAACATAGCAATTCAATATTTTATATATATCACTTAAAGTTATAATAAAATAATGGCTGTCTTTCCCTGTGCAGTACAATGCATCCTTGTTGCTTATTTGTTTTATATATAGTAGTTTGTGTCTGTTAATCTCACACTCCTATCTTCTCATTCCCCTCTTCCCTCTAGGCAGTCTTTAGAGCAGTTTTCTGAAATCACAGGTTCATAAAATAAACATGGATCATGTCTTTTATAGTTATTTCTCTGAATTAAAATCCAATTGAAAATGGGCCAGATTATCATCATCAATAGATTCATAACCAGTTGTTGTTCAGTCACTCAGTCATGTCCGATTCTTTGTGACCCCATGGACTGCACCATGCCAGGCTTCCCTGTCCTTCACCATCTCCCTGAGCTTGCTCAAACTTATGTCCATTGCATCAGTGATGCCATCCAACCATCTCATCCTGTTTCATCCTCTTCTCCTCCTGCCTTCAATCTTTCTCAGCATCAGGGTGTTTTCTGGTGAATCGGCTCTTTGCATCAGGTGGCCAAAGTATTGGAGCTTCAGCTTCAACGTCAGTCCTTCCAATGAATATTCAGGACTGATTTTCTTTAGGATTGACTGGTTTGGTCTTGCAGTCCAAGGGACTCTCAAGAGTCTTCTCCAACACTACAATTCAGAATTATCAATTCTTTGGTGCTCAGCCTTCTTTAGGGTCTAACTCTCACATCCATACATGACTACTGGAAGAACCATAGCTTTGACTATACAGACTTGTTGCAAAATGATGTCTCTGCTTTTTAATACACTGTCTAGGTTTGTCATAGATTTTCTTCCAAGGAGCAAGCATCTTTTAATTTCATGGCTGCAGTTGCCATCTGCAGTGATTTTGGAGCCCAAGAAAATAAAGTGTGTAACTGTTTCCATTGTTTCCCCATCTATTTGCCATGAAATGATGGGACCGGATGCCATGATTGTTGTTTTTTTAATGTAATCAGTGGATACTGTCAAATATAATTGCACCATGTTTTATTTATTCTACAGTCTTTGGTATCTTCTGTTCAGCTTGACATCTATTACCTCTTTCTCCTCCATATGTCTGTCCTTTGGAGAATGAAGAGTAGCATTTTTTACTATTAGCTGTTATGCAACATAAGCTTTAGCCAAAAGAAGTATTGTGATAAGTACTGTATTCCCTCAATCAGCCCTTCTTTTAACTTTCTTTTTCTTTTGATCACCTGGCTTCCTTCAGACTTGTCCCTCATCAAGGGCCCCGTCTGCCCTCCAGCATAATGCTGGCTCTGTGTCATGTCCTCTCTCCCTCTCCCCTGCCTGTTCATCACACCAGCCTTTCCCATTGTGTCCTGACCCTGTGCTCACCCGCTTGCCTCAGAGCTGGCTATCCTGGTGTAACAGGCCAGATTGCCCTCTTGTGAGATCCTGTCTGCTCATCCCTTTGTTGTTCCTCTTGTGTGGCATCTAGTCTGTTATCCTGGAGAGAAGAATGAAAAACTCCAAAAGGGGCTTTGAGTCAGGAGCACCAAAGAAGCATCCTTGTGTCCCCATTCTTGTATTCAGGGAATCAAATCGCACTATCAAAAGGTGGGAGAGGTGAGAATAGGTCTGGAATTGGATGAGAGGATGAGCTGATGTACCCTCAGGGCAGGTGACCTGTGAGGGAGCAGAGGTGACATGACGTGGCATTGGGGTATCAGGCTTTGCAGAAAGCAGAGGCAGGAGGAACTGTGCAGTTGTGAGGCAAATTCAGCATTAAGTTAGAGGAGTAGAAGGTCTTTGGGCAGGACTGTTTCTGCAGAGGACTAAAGGAAAGTTGAGGAAGGGTAGAAATTATTGAAGGAATACAGTGCCTACCGCCCAGTCGTTTTCAGCTTGCTCTTTGCAGCAGCCATAACTGCCTTGATGTTCAGATTGCTAAAGTACTGCTGTACTCATCTTTTTACTTACTGAAACATTGCTTTAGCATCACTTCTGTTATTTTTATAACTTGTTTTTGTGTAGTATAGCTGTAACAGATTAAAGATATTTCTCAAAGGAAGCAAAAAAAATATATAGTACTCTCTTTGTTTAAAAATGGTGCTTCAACCTATGAATTTTTCTTTATCTATAATTTTAATTACAACCAGGTACTCAACAAATATTTGAATTCTGTGCAAAGACACTTTGCACAGTATTGTGGGGGACAAAAAGAATCATTGAAGAAGGTGAAGCCTCATAAGCATAGGACAACATGTGACAGATTAATGTAAAGACACAAAAAATGTATAATAAATTCCAAAATGGTTATGCAAAATGAGAATCCCTGTGGATTTTAGAAGAGGATGTAATTATGTAGTAGTCCATGAGATGGTGTCAAGGAGGTAAAGAACTTGAACTGAATCTGAATGGGTGGGAGTGAGCTGAAGAATTGGACCAAGAGAAGACATTCCAAGTAGAAGAAACAGTGTTGACAAAATTGTGGAAATCAAAATGGCCCTTGTTTGGGAGATACTTTCTTGTTTTTGATTACTACCTGGTAGATAAGAGTGAGCCATTGAAAGTTTTATAATAAGGTTTGATCACAGGGTGTTCTAGGAAGTAAACTTAGCAGTGAGATCTTATTAGTATGGAGTTTTGCTCATCAGGCAGTTGAAAGTTTGCATTTGAGCTCCCAGATGGGCTAGATTTGGGGATTATTTGTTCTGTGTTATAGTTTAAACAAATTACAGTTTCCTGCAGGAGAAACTGATGAGAGATGAACAGCCAAGGATTGAATTTGGGAGAATATTCTTATTAAGCATGTTAAGAATAGGGAAACCATGGAAAGAATTAAGAGATCAGAGAAGAACAGGGTAATAGAATGTTTTGAAAACTTAGGAAGGAATGTATTTTAAGAATGGGGTACGTACTGAAATCAGATGTCACAGAAGAATCATGAAAATTGGATTTACAAAAAACAAAGCTATTGGTTTTAGAGCTTAGAATTTCATTGGTGACCTTCAGATGTGCTATTTCAGTAGTAGAGAAAGATAGAAACTTGATTTATGGGGATTAAAATGTATGTGGTGAGAAGGTAAAAGAAGTGATTTTAAACACTTGTTCAAGATGCTTGGCAGCAAAAAGAGTGTTCTGGAAGATGGAGGTCAAGCGGTTTATCTTATTAAAGACAGAAGATTTATATTTATATTTAAAGACAGAAGAGAGTAGATTAATA